>NW_020449952.1:762963-990440 GCF_003343035.1 Apteryx rowi
GAGGCATCCTGACTTGAGCAGTCTTTTGCCAACTACCCTGTCACTATAACTCTCCCCTTCCCCCATCTTTCCTAGTTTAAAGCCCTCCTTAGCAGGTTGGCCAACCTGTTGGCAAAGACCCGCGTGCCCCGCCTCGTGAGGTGGATCCCATCTCTCGCCATCAGTTGTCGATCTTCAAACAGGGTCCCATGGTCATAGAAACCAAAACCCTGTTGCCAACACCAGCGGCGCAGCCAGTAAGTATCAGTACTGGCAGAGGGTCATTCCTTCTCCTCTATGAATAGCCTGATCCCTTCCTTGGATATTGTCAGCATCTGGCAGCCAGCAGTTTTGAGACTTCCTGAGCCACAGGCAATATCTGGACCATCCTTCCCAGTTAGGCTGCGAAACCTATCCTGGATGTTTGTCTAGTTCCTTTTTGAATCGATGTTCATACATGGTGCATGCATGATAACCTGTGGCAATGAGTTCCACTCGTCAATTATACCTTGTGTGGAAAAAAAAAAAAAAACAATAAACAACCACTTCCTTTCATTTACTTTAAAACTAAGACCTGGCTACGAGGAATGAAGGAAAACAAATGTTTTGTTTCACGTTCACCCAGACTGTTTCTAGATTTAAGCTTAAACAGGAAGAAATACAACTGCTTTACTTTTTCTTAGTTTTGAGATTTTTATGAGGAACCTTTGTCAGTAAGTACAACCTGTTCTGAATTAAGGTCTCTGTCACAGGTCTCGAAGAACTCAGCTCAGGTGAATCAGAGCCCATAGGCTTTATGCGCCTTTAATTCTAATGGCAGAGCTGTATCACTGCCGTTGCTGTGAATTTTAGCACTGCCACTGATACAAATTTGAGTGAGTGTGATGCTCATCCCAGTGGCAACCATGAAATCCTTAAAACAGACATTTCTTACAATCTATTTCCAGCTTAGTGATATTTTGGGATACTTTTTAAACTTATGTAAATCTCTTTATGGTTATTATAATCTCTTTGAAATCACTAAATAGTATTATAACTTCACACTAAAATGTTCGCGTGATGCTGTGTAAGTCTGCTTTTTGTGTTTTTGCTGTAAATATATCTTCTTGGACTTCTAGAACTTCAGGAAATCTTGTGGCAATTGTGAATTTTAAAAGTTGGACTGGTTTTAAACAGTTATTTTCATAAATGTCTTAAGAACACAGAAGCACAGTGAGCAGCATATAGGTCTGGGACAAAGGCTTCAGTTTCAATTGCTTGAATGGATCTGAAGTCAGTTATGTGTTGTTTTATAGCTTGCCATCTTCAGTTCTCAATCAAGAAGAGAATTTTGGGCTAAGGCTGAATAAAGTGAAATAAAACGTCTTTACTGCTACAGCCACTCTAGTCATATCTGCACATACTAACTTCTGATCTCTGAATTGTGGAAGCTGGACTGTTGTGTGTTAACAGTTTGCAGCAGGGAAAATAATAGTGTTTTTTTCTTTCAGTACATTGCTCTGGAATGATACAAGTCTATTATTTAAGTGTCTCTTTACAAAAAAAAAAACAAACCAAAAACATAAACATGAGACCCTGCAGTGGTAAGCTACCAAGTCTGAATTCCTAAAAAAGTTGCAGGTGAACGGTTTAATGATTTTGCTCTTTCTTAAATCTTCTTGTCAAAAATCTTTACTGGATTAAGTATTCAACACCAAGAGATTAAAGATGTATTTCCCTGTAGCTACCACTGCACATATCTCCACATAATCACCAGGATTAGCTTTCTAAGGAAGTAGATCAAAGCTTTTTTTTCTCTTGTGGGTCTCTGATAATAAAGGCTAAAGTAAACCAAACTCTCATCACTTTTGCATCTCTCTCTTATCTACTAGATCAAGACTAAATAAGAATATGAATAAAGATAAAGCCAGTGTAGAAAGCTGCAGTACTCTGCAACAGCTATAATAGTAGGAACACAGAAGAGTAATAAACGGGAACTGGAGGGATGGCAGGTTATATTAAACCTTTAAGGGTACATAAAGGAAGGCAATTAATAAACTGTGGAAGCCTTTAAAAGTAACTGAGAATAAATATTCCCCAGCAAATACTACTTATGTACAGATCTGTAGAGCCTGTGTCCATGAACCGCAAAATCCTGCACAGCATTATGATTAGTTCTTTGAAAGGAAGGTTTTATAAAAACTATCTGCACCTTGTAGTGGACAAAGTGCTGGTTCTAAGCAACAGCACCAGGGAGCTCCCTTGTTAAATACACAACAGCCACACAACTCTTCAAGTTGGCATTGTAGAAAGGCCGGTGCCTATTTTAATATTTTCCTGTATAATTCTGGACAGTCATAGTCTCATAAAAGGGGCTGAAAAGGGTACAAAAATAGGGAACGGGCTGAAGCAAGCTAAAAGCAAGGCATTCGGGGGGATGGCTAAATCCTCTTTCTGCCTGACTTATTTGAGAGTAAGACCTCACTGACTTTGTGTTAAATTAGGAGAAAGGCAGGACTATTACAAACAAAAAAACCCAATGTATGGCACTTACATGCTTTTAAAGCCTTAGCATAAATAAGTTAATTGTAGTTTACTACGAGTTAGCTCGAGTTTATTCACACTCTAACCCTGCTTGGGGCCAATATTGCATGTGAAGCCTACAGGTGTCTGCTATGCTTCTGCTGTTTTTAGTTATCCTCTGTGGGGGGGGAGGGGGGAATCCTTTTTGTCAGCGAAACCACTAAAGTTAAGTCCTCTTTTGACTTTGACAAATCGCTTAGTCACTCTGATCCTCATTTTATCCACAAATACCTACCTCAAAGAAGTGCTGCAAAGCTCAATTAATAGTTACAAAGCACCCTGAGGACCCTGAAGGACAGCATTACAAAAAAAGGCTGTGATATTTTCTTCTACAAAAAAAGACTAGTTTGATATACACTCTTTTTGGTAAAGTATATAAAGTGCAACATATTCAAGCTGTACAATGGCTGATGAAAATCATTGATTACTTAAAAATTAAGAACTAGTTTTATTATTCTACTGCTTGTTTCCTTCCTTGTATTATTCTTTTCCATTGAAATCTATGAACTGTACCAAAAATACACACACTTTCTCCTGTGTACATTTAAAGATTTTTTTTTCAGAAGCTATACAGTAAAGAAAAATATCCAGAATTTTGACTTAGGAGGAAGTAATTTCTTCTTATAAAATTGTATAAAGAACTCTATAAAATGTTTATCAATATATATTAAAAAAAATGATGTTCTTCCTTATAGAACAAGTTAAACTCCTAAATCCTTTTTCTTTTCTATCTTTGTTAGCATTTTAATCTAAATTTAATTAAAAGATAGCAATACTAAATGAGCAGAAGCAAAATATTGTTTCTATGGTGCTCTACTAGCACTTTAAATTGTAATATACGTTTCACCAACAGAGTGGCTATAAATGTTGTTATTTGTTTAATAATCTTACTCCACAGCAAACCAAACCATTATATTTTGTCTTTGACTCTAAAAACAGCCAATTTTAACATGCTTTTTATCCTCAATTCCATCTTAGACACAGCTCATTTATTTAATAGACCTGTCCTTACAATCATTATTGTTAGACACATTTTTTCCCTTTTTTGTTCCCCTGACTCAATCCAGATGCTGGTGTGCAGCTCTCTTATACAGAAGCTTACAGCAAAACTGAACCTTTCATTTTTTTGGGCCTTGCATCCGGCCCTTCCTATCCTGGAAAGGACAACTCAGATGTTCCCAGGGTGGCATCAGAGTTTCTCTCTAGCACGTGGAGGCCGCGTGCGGGGGCCTGGACAAGAGCATGGAAGCATGCAGGGGCTGGAAGCCTTCCCATGTTCGTAGCTCTGCGCTGGGACCCTCCGCAAGCTCACACCAGGAACAGGGAATGTCACAGGGGAAGCACCGGACATCACTTGGGAACAGAGAGCAGCCACCCACGGACAGTGTCGTTGGCACTAGCAGTGTCTTAACCTGCTGTGCAGGGTTTCCTTCTTGGAGCCTTTGGTTGCCTTCAGCACATGAGGTGTCCTTGAAAAGTGCTCAGATGAAGGAACGAGGCCACAGAGGATTTCTGGCCATCCAACAGTTTACGTGTGCCAGACGTCACGCATCCAGCAGTTCCAGCATTCCTCCTTTCTGCCGTTGTAGGTTTATCACCAGGGATGATTTTCTTAGACGTAACCATGCGCCCAGTCCCACCTAGAAAAGAAAGCAGACTGCCACCTACCATACCTGGACTTCTGAACTGCTTGCCACGTGCTAGTTTGGTGCTGGAAGTAGTAAGGTAAAAATCTCCGACTTCTCCAGCTGCATCTTTTCAAGGCTATAAAGACAAGCTATAAAAGAGGCTCAGTACTTTGGACTGAATATATCCAGTACATTTAATCTGTTTCTGTCCTGAAGAAAAATTGCCTTCCAGAAATACTATTATATGACAAATTATTCAGTGCCTTACACAGTATTTATTTTTTGCTTACTCTTATGGAGGATTAAGAGTGTGTGATTGGAAATGCTGACACTAACTTGCATAGGTAGATTTTTTCGTAAATTTAGAGAAAACATTTTTTTGTTGAGTAAGTAAAATTCTGGTACTTTATATGTTTGTTTACACTTGAAAGGTTGCAATTCTTCCAAAATAACTACTAATATGGGAGTCAAATGTAATTTTTACTTTGTTTCAATTACAAAAGCAATACATTTATTTCTTACCATGTAAAAGGTCCATTAAACACCAGATACAGTTTGTTACCTAATCAGAATGGTATAGCCAAGTAACAATGGTAAAATGACTGTGGGGACGGCAAATTTGTTTTTCATGCTCAGTGCATTGTTCCAAAGCATGTTATACATTCTTTTATTTTTCCAACTTTTAGTTACAGTTATTTGTACACAGAAATTTACTGCCTCACATTCTAAGGTTCTAACTATGCCTTTCCTAAGCTAATAGTGAATGTCATTAGCTTAATAAAATGGAAGCTACCTAAATTTATTTTCATGCCTTGACATACCTAATAGTAAGAAGTATATTTAAGTTCATAACATTTTTTGAATGATGTGGGTGAATGTGAATGAACAACAGTCAGAAACAAATACTAAGTAGAAAAGCAATATGCAGAAAAGTACCACTAAGTCTTACAGTCTGATATGCTGCCACTGACTGTGGCACAAACTTTACCTTATAATTACTCACCAAAAATAACAAACTTGTAAGAATTAACTTTCTGGGGGCAGATTATGGAAGTTCCTTGGACTAACAGTGGTATCTGATTAGACATTATGTGTGTTATACCTTCTGAACTTCTTATCCTCATAAGACCACAAGAATTCATGCTAAAATGGCAGGCCACACTTTTACGATCCGCTGGGAGCCCGTCACCTAGCGAGCACACAAAGGTTGAGCCACCAACATCTGCACATTAGTCAGAAGAGTTCCTCGTTGAATATTACCCAGTGATGACTCCAGTGCTGGCAAAATCAAAATTAGATTGTTGTAATTTATTCTATCTAAAATCAGAAACCACAACTACTGCAAAACCAGAAGAAAATGAAACTAATTAACTGACTCAGAATTAAACCACTCCAAAGTGAGTGCATCACCACAGTTCTTCCTCCTCAGGATTGTTCCCAGTCGTTACAGAATCCAGTCCAAATTCTCTGCTCCGCTTTCTAGTGCACTTCATAGACTTTGCTTGAGATTACTTAGTGACAGCTCCACCAGCTTTAAGTCCCTTTGGACAGTGTGAAACCAGAAGAATTCTGGCATTGATTGTAGCAGAGACAGCCCTCAGAACCAGGGAAGAGGGTGACCCCAAAGGAGGACTCACTTGACAACAGATAAAAGTCATTGCAGGTCTCATTATCTCCACTGCTAAATGAATCTCACTTCTCCTTTAGAAGATAATACACCAGAGCCCTTGTTCATTTAAATTTTTATAGCCTGGAGGCCCTCTTGTAGGTACTGTCTAGTCATACTTACTAGCAAGATCAGTTCATACCATACAAACATAATGATGTGAACTTTAACATCTCTTGTGATAGAAAAGAAACGGAAAACAGATGTATAAAATACCAAGAGAATTGTCCCAGTCATGGGGGAGGGAATGCAGAATGCACTGTAGTGATTCTACATAGGATTCACAGAAATTCTTTTTAGGAATAAAATCAGATGGGATGAATTGCTGAATTAGTTTCCCTGATTTTCTCCCCTTTCCCTTGCCAACCACTGTCACTTGTTATTCCTATACCGCTTCATGTATTTCTAACCGACTTTTGATGTTAATGAACATATGAAAACAGGAGGACATGTTAGCACCATGTGATTAGCTAGGCCTTTACAGACCACAACAAAATGCACTACATACCATCAGTAACAAAGAACTGCAGTCTGAAAACAGATACGCTACCTGAAATTGATTCTTTCTTTTATCACTAGCGCTCATTTCATGTGAAGTGCACAGATAATCCATTTTTATCATGTAGCATATCAGAATTTCCTGTATTGCTTTCATATTGCCTGTTCATGCCAATAAAATGTCAGCTTAGACAATTTAGGTCTGATCTTCAAGGACTTTTGAGTATTTGCAAATCTGTATTGATTCCAGCTGGAGTCCTAGGTGTTCACTGCTCCTCCTGCAGCTCCATCAGTGCTAGCAACAGTGGGAGATCTAATACAGACAAGATGTTTGTCTTTTTATTGTCAGTGTTTAGCCGTACTCAGAATAAATCTACACAGTACAGTGGAGCAGCTGCCAAGAGGTTTTGTGAGCTAAGGCTGCAATCGCCACGAGGACCAGTGGAGCTATGTTAGTGTTAGTGTAATGGTGGGAAACTCTACTAAAAGACTCGTTGTAGGCAAGGTTCTCCGTACTGTAGCTCCACTCAATAGATCATTCATGAACACCCAACCCCCACTGCAGAAACCGAGTAAAGTCGGGTCATGAGCAGGAAGTGATGGAGACAAGGCAGAGTTTCTTACTTACAGCTCAAGCTCTGAGCTGGTTTATTGTTGTCATGACTACGAGCTCCACATGCCCAGAGTCACTGCTTTATGAAAAGAATGATGCAGTGTCTAGCCTTCCAGCTGAATATATAAACCAATTTAGTCTACCATGCCTCTACCTGTTTTGTGGCTCACAATGAAAGAAGAAATACATCATGCAATCAGTCCTGTAGCAGTTATATTCTGTAAACACTAAGTCATTACACCCAGACTTTTTTATTTGCTCTTTAGAGTCCCTTTGCAGTATAATAAACTGCAGATTTCAAGAAGAAAACTAATTCAGAAGAGTCCTCTGTGACTTCTCAGAATTTCTGTAATGTATAAGTTAAGAAGTGTATTTCAAACCCCTTCTCACACCCCATTTTTGCATAATTCTACTAAACAAGAAGCAGAAAGACATGATAAATATATTTTCCAGAGCTACGGTGCCACAACATTGCTAGAATCAAACCATACCTAATATAACTAAAGAAGAGTTATATAGTCCTGTAGGGAACAGTTGACTTCTCCTGAATAGAGTAAGACCCCAATGCTACTACCAGTTTAAATTAAGCTTTAATGGCACTGGGGTAAAGCTTTGAGGGAGGACATGTCCTGTGATACAGCTGTTATCAGTGTAGCTTGGAAGAGGGGGTGGAACACAAAGCTTAGAAGTGTGGTCTCAATTGAAAAGTAAATATATAAGAGGGAGAAAAATGTGTATCAGTAAATCTCAGTATTTGGTGGTGTAACTTGTATATCAAGGGTTTGGAAGAGAAGGTAGTAACAGCAAAAATAACTAGCATAAGGGGTAGGGAAGGTGTAAATTGGCTTTAATTTCCACCTCCTTACACATTCTTCTTTTTTTACCAGGCTGTAAATTCCACCAGTTTTGATTCTCTATAGGCTCATTTGGACTATACATGTCAGTAAGTGGAGGCGTGTGTTCGCATAGTTTACCATCATTTTACACTCTATCTCTGTGTTTAGCAAAATGGGCCTTATTCTCTCTTACCTTCAGAATCCATTACAGCACTTTGGCAATGTAAGCTGTAAATGATGCTTATAGCCATGGAAGTGTAAAGGGACCTCAGTGCAGATAAAGAACGGGAGAAACTGTTATGTTTTTACAGATCTGAAGTGCTTCTTACAAAATAAATAAAGACAGCTTTATTATCTATCAGGGAAGGAACAATGTAACAAAGCATAAACTGAACGGAGGCCCCCAAATTTTATTCGCCATGGCTACAGCAACTTGAATGGTTTGACTCAACAGTATATCGCCAGTATTTCATGCAACACAAAGCCTCCCATGCTGATATTTTCTATTTCTTGCTGCTGTGGAGAGAATTGAAAATAAAGTTGTTCAAGATAATATACCTATCTGTTGTAGCATAGCACTAAGTCTCATCAAGGCTGCTACATCCTCTGCAGTCTCTCACTTGAAGAGTTTTAATGACTTGGTGCTTTCAGAAGACATCAAGACTAAAAAAGAACCAAAAGCCAAGGAATGCTTTGCTGTAATTATGCAACTTTTTCAATTTCAAAGAAGAAAAGTGTTTGCATTATGCATTGCTACCACTTAGTTATAAAGTGATATGAAAGAAAGAAGTGATTTGGTTTTCTGTTCACTTTTTTGGGAAGTTTTGCTCACAAAAATTGTTTAAAATAAAATAGTCACTCAAGGAGGAACATTTAACTAAGACTCTTTGTGGCTACATGCAGTTGCAGCATATTTTCTGCTTTAAAAGAAACGTCTACAGCACTGAAAGAAATTATAAACCCAATGGGAAAATATCTGTTATTTCCATGCATTACGTATACGTGTGTGTTTGAATAGGTATGAATATTCTTTGCATGAAGTATGGATACCCACACCTTTTGCAGGAATAAATTGAAACAAAATGAGTTCTATTTCTGTATATATTGAGTGCACAATTTCATATTTTGCTTGCTTCACTTTGAGGTGGTACATGCTTATCCAATATTTTGTGTGTCATCTAAGTGGAAATTTTATAGTATTTTCTGTACAGCACTTAAACTATGGGAAATACTGTGCATATTTTAACCAGTGCTTTCTTTTCTTATTTAAATGGCATGCAACTCTACCAAGACAGTTTTAATTATTTCAGATTTTCTAAGCTTATTTACCCAAATTGAATGGTATTGGGGAAAGTGTTTAATCAAATAGAGGCAAACACAGCCCACTTCACAAACTCTCATCTGTAAGGGGTCTTGAATCCTGATATTTTAGCCTTGGAGTGGGAAGTGTTTTAGACTCCTATACAGGTAGCAAGTTTCCAGTTAAAATCTCTGTTCTTTTCTATGTTTGATATTTATTTTTAAAGGATGCATTTTTTTTTCCATCCTACAGATGAAGTTAGAGTAACAAATTTAGTAACATGCATTTAACACCTAAATTTAATATAAATATGAGACTATATAACTAAATACCCAATGAGGAAAACAAATTGCATAAATATTACATTTTAGGGTTGCATAGTTAAAATATTATACATTGCATGTGTTGCATGGGATGATATAATGAGAAAGCAGGATGGCTATTAAGCTGCTGACAGATTTAGTCTGGGTACTACAGAATGAGTAAAACAAGTTCTTTGAAACTCTTTATAAAATTACCTGTGTTTTCAGAGCTTTCGCACACAATACATTACAGTTTTTTCTTCCTTTTTACCAAAATAATAGAGGTATTGCATAAATACACAAGAGAAAGGTATTTCTAAGAGAGACTGCAGGTGTAACTGCCTAGTTTGTAAGTTTTAAGATCAGATGAGACCTGTAGATCATTTCTTCCAGCCTCCTGTATTCAGAACTCATTAACTTTCACCCAGATAACTTATACTAAGGCCAACCAATGAGTTAAATAAAAACATTTCAACCTTCAGGAGCTGAAACAAGTGTGTTCCACTGGTGGCAAACAGGAAAGACCCAGGTTCCTCCAGTGCCCGAAGCTCCAAACAGCAAGGAGCAGATTAGGCAAGAGATGGTCAGATGATCTGAGCAAGATGAATCATATCCCATGCCACAAAGGAAAGGAAAATCTCAAGTCAGTAAAAAATCTCTCCTCCTCAATAACAAAAACAAAACAGCGAAGCAACAACAAAAACCCATAGGCCAATCTGGTCTGCCAAAAGAGAATGCATTTTTGATCTCAGACCTGACAATCAGTTTGATCTCTGGCAAATGAATGGATAACAACCCTGGTCAGCAAACTAAGACAACTCCTTGAACCTTGTCTGAATTTTAGTCTGGCCTGTCTTGTATCCAGTGGCTATTCACTGCAGCTTCAAACTAAGATATGGAGCCCCAAAACACATCTGTAAGGCAAGATAAAAAGAAATATACCCCTCTTGCATATAACTGCCTGAAACGCTCAAGCGTGCAGTATGATCATAGTCGTTGCCATTATGTGTTTTCGAGCAGAATGTAGTATTCTCTTTTGACTCCAGAATAATGAAATGAAGAGGAAGATTCCCTAAAATACAAAATCAGATATCAAGGCCAAAAGGATCATTGTGACCCTTTGGCCCGTTACTCTCCTGTTCTCTCTGCTTTCCCCATTCATAGACTTTCTTCCAAAAGTTTGATTTAATCATGTTCTTAAGAAAGAACTGTAATCTTTTCCCAGTGATTCCAAATAATACTGAGTCTGCTGCCTTTCTGATGTAAGCCATTTCAGTGCTTAACTACTGTTTGTTAGGAAAACATCTTCCTTTAATGTTCAGTTTACCTGATTTGAGCTTTGGTCACTAGTCCTTGTTACACAGTTCTTTGCATCTGTTGTCAAATCTTTCCTTGGTATCACCTGAACAGAGTGGTTAGGTCTTCTGTGAACTAAGGATTTCACAGAAATTTGAGCTTCTTTTGGCTCACATTATAGGCCTTATTTTCTCAAGTTCATTTTTAGGACTATTTGAAACTTTTACACATATCTGCATTCTTCCTGAGGTATAGATTGTAGTGCTGGCACAATAATCTAGTATAGCAGTGCTATGTATGGAAGTAATATTGCTTTTCTATTCCACCTGTCATTCTCTCTTAAATAACAAAGATTCACATGGATCCTTTTTGTCATACTTCTTCAATTATAGTTCACTAATACTGAGAGACATTAATTGCTCTGACCTCTAAATGCTTCTGTGTGTCATTGCTTCCAAAGACAGGGTTTCCTACCTGTTACACTCATCTGCATTCTTGGTTCCCGCATACACTACCTTGCATTTGGATATTCTGAAAAGCTTTTGGCTGAATCACACTCATTTAAATTATACATAATTCTCTTTAATTGTAATTTGCTCTACCTCCTTATTATTGCTCACCCTACAAACTCTTTTGCACCTAGAAACTTTGTCATGAAAGATTTGATTGTCTTCTAGATAACTGAAAAAAGTGCTGCATGGTCTTTGGACCAAAAGCTGATCCCTACAAGACCCACTACTGATCTCATTCGGGGACATGCTCTTGTGGTAACCAGAGTTTGGACCCAATTGACTCCTTATTTTGCCTTAAATCATTCTAAAATCAGGATCTCAGTCAGAATTTTGCAAAAGCTTCTGTTCTTAACATTAACCTTGAGATTTAAATGGGGAAAATACCCTGGGTATTTAAAATCTGAATCCAAGTGTGTATCACACTCCACAGCCTGGAGTGATCTATAAATTTTGGCTCTGAATCACATTTGTATAAAAGCTGGGATAACTCTGTAGTCATCAGTGACAAGTATGAGAGCAGAATTTGGCACAAAATATGTACAGAGACCTAATTGTAACAATAAAACTTTGGGTGGAATCCACTACACCTAATTTAGGTGTCTAAACTTAGGTGCTGCCTCACTGAAAGGGTAGTTGCCTACTCTGTTTGTGTGTGCATGAGCATGTGTGTGGGTATGTATATGTGTGTATGTGCGTATACGGGTGATAAGTGGAGGGAGAATGATTTAGTCCAACTAAAGGAGCTTCCTAAGTTACCTATAAAGTCAATGGACATACTTCTGAAGGCATACAGATGCAAATCCAGTCAAACTAATGTAGGCCTGTTCAGAAAGCAATCCAGTCTGGTTAAGTGATACATTCACATTTTCCATAGAAAGCAGAAGGAAAAAGTAGGAAAAACTAAGCCCAGACTCCTATTCAGAGTCTAGTCTTCAGAAGTTGAATGTCTACTGCAAGTAGCATGGTGGTGGCACTATCCAGCCTCTGCATTATGTGTGTTCAAAGCACCACTCGTGGAAGCTGGAGGCTGCAGTTTTTTCAGACTATATGGACTTGGACACATGTCAATGATTAGGCCACGGGATGCTCTGACTCAGAGTGACTTTCAAGTGAACCAAGATGGAGCTGAGAATGAGAGTCAGAGGGGTGCACCTCAGTCACTAAGCTCAGCTGACGTTCCTTCTCCATTTCGTGCAGTTTTATGGGGATGGCTAGAGATAGCCGCAGTCTAAGTATCCTTTGGCTAGGAGTTATAGTAAACCCTCCAGACAGAGGTGAAAACCCTGACAACCTAAGCCTCAGCCTGAGCCTAGAACCTCCCACCTCCACTGTGAGTGAGCTGATCTGTGCAGCTTTCACACTACTTACTGCTAACAATTACTTTAGGCAGCAGTGAGCAGCAGGTGGACTAGATTTACGTCTAGGCCTTAGTTGGACTGGATCCCACTGATACTTTCAGGAAATTTAATATATATTAGCTTTGAACATCACATTTAACCCAAAAACAAGAGAATGGGCTACACCACTTTATAGATACCACCCCTCCAGAGATACAGATTATGTTAGTGCCATAAACATCCTACCAGATAAGCCATTTTTGTCACCTTCTCAGATTTTCAGCAACAAATGTTTTCACCTGATAATGACAGGAGAGTTAAGATTCTTCGTAGCTGAACTTGCTACCCGACTTCAGCTTGCACCTACTTGCATTTGGTATCATAAGCATTCTAAATTTTTCAGTGCTTGGACTCATATCCTTAGTATCTTTGAAATAATGTTGTTGCCTTTTAACTGTGCATTTAAACCAAATATTATAGTTAGACCTTGTGAGAAAAAAATTCTTTTAAGTTCCCTAGCGTTTAAGATATGTGCACAAAGGTGCTTTTGTATCACAGCAAAAGTGAAATTACTAAAGCATGGCACTACAGGAAAAATAGGAAACATTTAGAGCTATTAAATCATGTACTTTTATCTACATCAAGTGGATCAGTGCAGGCTGCAGAAGGCAAATGAAAATGTTTCTGTGATCAATACACAAAAAATTGCGTAGGGTTCACTGGCCAGAAACTCACACTTTCTCCAGTATAATCCAGTCTTCATCTATTATTGGACTTGGCATTAGACAGAACATAACTGTATAAAAAACAGCCAAGTCCTGAAATTCAGAAGTAGAAATGGAACTCTAATAAGGGAAAGGAAGGCACAAACATGAAGTTGATTCAAAATCCAAATGTTGCATCTATATCTGAATTTCACAGCAGAGATCGTTTTCTCAAATACTCTGAACACACACCCATAGATCCTGAAGATCCACACACTTTTAATAGGTTATCTTTCAAAATTCCCATCTGGATTTGCTAGCTTGAGATCCTCTTTATAGTAGTAAGAAAATGACTGTAAGCCTACGCTTAAATGTATTCCCTATGCTTCCAATGCTTTTTGCTTTTGCTTATTTTAGAAATGTTTATGTATATGTTTCATCTCTTCAAAAAGGAAATGAGATTTGATGAGTGCGCCTTGAACCCAACTGTCTCCTGGTACAATGAAATGTGTTGCCTAGGTTTCCTGGGTTTACACCACAGAAACAGATGAAGATAACGTGGTTGTGTATAATATATAATGATTATTCTGATGGATGTATTCACCTCAAGGTACGGTTAAGCATCTGTTGTTTATTTAGGTAGGACTCTTTATTCTTATTTTTAAGATATTTAAGTGGGTGAACATATTTCTCCTTTAAGACTATCAAATAGGGAAAAATTAACAAGTGGCACATGGAATTATGTACCAGTGATGACAGAGAAAGTGAATTTGAGTGGGAGGTGTACTTTAGTTGTAGCACTTGTTCATTTCCTTAGGAACTCACAGTATATATTTGATGAAGATGTTGGTTTGGCTTGTCCTAATTTTACAGAGCAATTAAGCCACATTAGGAGCAAGAGTTGTGGCAGTAAAGCCTTACTTAATACTGTACATCTATACAACTATACAACTGTTCAGCTAAAAGGCTGATAAATCAGTAGTAAAAAATAGTACAGATGGGATGGATTCTGCATCGTATGAAGTCATAAAATCTGTTAAAAAAAAAATCTGATTAAAATCTGAAAAAGAGGTATTATACCTCAACCAGAAATTGTATGCTGTATGAAATAAATTGCATGGTGAAGGTTTCTGGTCCGTGTTACACAGGAGGTCAGACTAGATGACATAATGGTCCTTTCTTGCCTGAAAGGATAGGATTTCTGAATCATATATGAATGCAAGTCTACCTACTATACTAAACATAAATACAAACATGGTAGGTTGAAAAACTAGTACACTTAACAGTGTGAATGTTTTCTTATTATTCTTTTAATTACTCAAAATATAAACATCATATTATACAATCACCGCATTATCATCTAATTCTGATTTCCAAAAACCAGCATGCTCAAAATTGTTCACCCCCTAGTGGGAAGATACAGAGTTTTCTGTGTCAGTTCAGCTTCACTTCAGCTTCCTATTTCAGACACTGGCAAGGCCCTTGAATGTAAACATTAGGAAAAAATAGCTACTTTGCTTGGATTTTGTTTTTTTGCTTTATTTTCCCTACTAGTTTTATCATTGCCGATGCACATTTATACTGAAATATTTAAAAAAAAAAAAAAAGAAGAAGCATAGACTAAGCATGATGTAACTAACTCGGGTAGCGTACTTATGGCTTTTATCATACATAGGATTTATAAGAGCTGATCCAAGCTCAGAGATGAATTATATGTAAAACATCCCTGGCAGAAAACAGCTTAGTCAGTCCTTAACGATTTTCAGGGCTGGAGATTTCATACCTCCTCCAGACAATCTACTCCTGTACCACAAGAAAAGGTGTCCTATCCCTCTCCCCCTGCTTCTATTCTAAATAGTTCTTGCTAAAATATAAGTCCATTACTTCTCCATGCCTATGCAGATATGCAGAGAACTGTTGATTTCCTTCACTTTTGCAGCTGTATCTAAATTTCAAACATATTCCTGGCTCCCTCCTGACTTTGTTTGTCAAGCTGGAAAAGTCTTACTTTCTTCAAGTTTTCCTTACAAGCCTGTGGGAAAGCCTGTTTTCTAGACCTCTGATCATTCTCATCCGTTTCTTCTCACTTAACTCCGGCTGACCCACATTTTTGCTCAAAGACAGCACACACAACTGGAGCTACACTGCACATTATCCATGCTGGGTTACAGTTACTTCTGCTGCAATCCTTCACATACCTCAGGGCTTAGGCAGTGACCGCTGGTGACTCTCTTCTTGCCTGTGGTTTGAGATGTTACTGTTCCTGGGTGCCTGTCCCACTCATCTTCCATCAGTATCACTGTAGTAGCAGAACTGGCAGACAAGGATGTGCCTGTATTCAAAGGTATATGCTGAACTGGCACACTGCTTTCAAATGAGCAAAAGAGTGCCCATGCACAAAAAGCTGCACCCAGTTAGAAAAACATTCCAAATGAAATTTATGCAACTTAGATGTATAAACAAGTCCTAATAAGAAGAAGAATAGCATACTAAATCATACAAAAACTCCATCTAGCTTGTAATGCTGTGTCCAGCAAAGGTCAGTGGGCTTCAGTGGTGTTGACAGAAGTGATGTGACTACCGGTGTTCCCCATGAATCTATAAGCCTTTCTTTCATCCTATTTTGTATTTAGCTGTCTATCATACCCATTTGCATTCTCAGTTCTGTGGTCTCTTCCCCTCATTCCTGGGAAAACTCGTAGTATTTTCAGATAGATTTTGGGGGTTGGGTTTTTTTTCTTTTTTTTTTTTTCCTGATGCTTCAGCTAGTAGGAGATACCTAGGGAAAGCTACAAGAAAAAGGCAAATATACACTGATATTTCTCTCAAGAAGGATGTAAGTCCATGTTGGATGACAGTGCTTTGCACTTAACATCCCTATAACCTCTTTCACATGTTAGTTGTTACAAGTTTTCTTGACACTTGCTCACAAAGATATTACTTCCCATCATTGGTTCCATGACGCTTATAGTAGCCCCAGGCATGGTCATTTGATTGCAGTCAGCTGGTATCTACAGCTAAGAGAAGAAGCTGGAAAAAATATTTTCAGGCCTTGAAAATCCTAAGTATGGAGGGTGAGAGCAATAAATTCACTGAAATTATCTGTGCTAAGAATTCAAAGAATTTTGGGTAGTGAGTCTTCACTTGGGAAGCTGGAGGTAACTAAGAATAGTGAGGTGGTTTGCTGCTGGCTGGAGTGATTTCCTTGCAAACTTAATTAGTGGAAGTACAAAAAATGCTCATGAACCCTACAAAGTAAATTCCTAAAACCCAGCTGCAAACTCTGTGCTTATGGTTTATGCAGACCTCAGGTTGAACAAATCACAGTGAAAAAAATTACTTTGAGATCACTTTGCTGCTACGAGCAATAAGAATTATATCGGACTCTTCAGAGTCTGCTATAGAGAGAGTCTATTTATTGTGTTGTTTCCACCATTGTTCTTATTCAGCCTATTTTGTCACATTATAAACCGTGCATGGATGAAGCTATTCAGTGGTGCCTGGCAAAATCTCAAGCATCCACACATCCAGAACACTAACCACCTGACTCCTAGTATTTGCTGACACATTGGATTTTAATACCCTGGGGCATTTTGTCTGTGTTTACAGATAGGTAGACAGGCCAAGCACTTTATGCAGGCCTGAATACACAGAAGTAAATGTTTCTTAAACAGAATGTTTTCTTCCCTTCCCCTTCCCCCTTGCCTTTTCAGGCTCAGCTTTTCACTATGAGGTTATGTTTCAAGAAAATGAAGATTGCTTAAGAGGATATGAGAAAAGTTTGTGGATGTTTTACTTTGTTTTATTATATTTTGGAAACATACATAGATGTCATTTGTTCAAACTTTGTAAAACAGCAGAATTCCTTAAAACCTTAATGGAATTTTTAGAAACAGCTTTTTGGACTGAATTTCTATCCTGAAATCCTTTTAAAATTATGCTTCAGAGTAATTAAAGGTGACTAATCCTCTTACTATTTATAGCATAAAAGGTAAGCATAATAAGGGTATAATGATTTTTGGTGAAAATAGAGCAAACTTCTAGAGGTCACTGACATGATCTGTAATGTCACTGCAAGAAAACACAATTGGTTAGGTCTCCATACGTTCCTCTTTCTTATGAAGGAGGTAATAGAAATCATGTCTCTGCTAGCCCGGTTTAACATACCACTTGAAAAAATAAACTACATGCGTTATACAAGCAGGATAATATGACCTAAATGAATACAATAAAATCCAGTTCAGATAAATAAAAACAGAATTGCCAAGGCTTAACATGTCTAGGCATAGAATCTATACACTTATGCCTCTAGAGAATAACTAAGAAATTATTTTCAAGTTAAAATTTCAAGTTCACTCCAAGGCATGGAAGTAAGCCTAGTATACAAAGTCAGGAATTATTTTTAACAAAGAAGTTTTCCCTCCATGTTGGAAAAATCTTGGAGGTCAACATATGTATGAAACAAAGGAAAATGTTTAATACTTACAATCATATATTCAAGAGGGGCATATTTAATATTCAACCTCTGTTTAGGATCAGATTAAATGGCCCCCATATGAAAAGTTTAGCACTTGGCTAAGTATCTTGGAAAGCCCAGTCAATCGGAGCTGCTAGTTTCTCAGCATTGCTCCAAATTTTGTCTTGGTGCTTAGACAGGAACTGACCTCTTTGGACAAGCTGGTCTGAAGTGACTGAGAACTGAGCCTGTTAACTTTAAATCATTCTGATCATCTTATGCACTTACTGTTGACAGTATTCAGGACTTTGATGCACTCTTGACATTTGCTGTATCTCCAAAAGACCTGGAACAAGGCACTGTGCACACCCACTCTCATGCATGCAGGCAAACACAGAGACCGAAAGGGAAAATTAGAGTAATATGTGAATACCAGAAGTTAAGCCTCATTTTTATTTGTTTATCCATGAAAGCAAAACTGACAACATTGTACAAGTCATTCGGTCTTCCCACCCCCCCCCCCCCCCCCCCCCACAGAAAGAGCAGGCAATCTTTGTATTCTGAAGAGCTGAGAAGCTCCAGCTTACATGACCCTGACAGGTAACTTCAGCCTCCTTGTCTGGCCCAAGCTGATATTAGTCCAAACTGTAAATAAAGTAAAACTGGGCAGAATTCTTGTGAGGCATCATTAATTAATTTCATATTTTTCAAAGTGCTTTGTATTCATTATGGGGAAGGAGGTAGAGGAATGTAAGAATTAACGGTAGTTTCTGTAGCCAAAATAAGTGAGGGGCTGTAGCCAGAAGTCTGCACCACGCATTCCCATGCATGTTGATCATACTTTCAGAGTGGAAAAACAAGGACACAGTAATCAAGGAGGAGGTGGTTAAAGAAAAGTGTTTCAGTGTGAACAAGGGAAGTTGGATGGCAAAGAGAAGAAAAAGAAGAGTGAAGTTCTAAGGTATTTTGCAGTAAAGAATAGAAAGGAAAAGATTTCTGCTGTATCACCGTTTTACTGTTCACTCCTTTCTTAACATCTTCAATTGTAGTTGTTCACTTACTAACTCCACTTACTTCTCCATCTCATTTGTCACATTGCTGAGTTGTTTTTGCATTTGGCCCTGATCAGCCAAGCTCCCGCATCACAAACTTCCTGACTCTCTTTCACACATGAGCTTAGTTTCCAGTGTAGGAACACGAAAGAACAAAACCCTAAGGTGATAATCCCTCCTCTTCACACTGAACTTCTCCAGGAAGCAAACTGTCCTTCAAGTCTGAGCATTGTGTCTTTCAACACACACAAATCTCTATCATCTCTCCCATCATATATATGTGCTCTTGATCTAAGAAACCCCACCCCGAGCTTCAAAACCTCCTGCTCACTGGACATTTACTGCTATTAGGCTCAGAAGTTTTTAATGTGCTGGATGTGAATAAGCAGGAATGGAGAATGTCTCTGCTTCTGTGCACTGGAGTGGAAGAACTTCATATTAGTGTGAGTTTCTTGCTCTTACACCTACAGCTCATAACAGGAAAAACAGTGCTGTTATGCCTGCACTCCTTATGGTCCCAGCATTAAGGCAGGAAAGGAACACAAGTGGCAATCAGGCAAAATGCTTCTCCAGGGATTAAGGCCTCCACGCCAGCATCTCTACTCCCCAGTGATGATACTGCCTGCCACACCAGTTGCACTGCACATTGGTGACATCATTTGTGAGACTTCAGTGTTTGCTCTTCACTTTCTGAGTCCTCTAAGTAACTCTGACAAGCCTCAGTCCTGTCTGCCCTCATGATCAGTCACTTGTGATGTTAATGGCAGGTTATCATGGATGTAGCAATCAAAACAGTTTCATACATAAAGCAGTTTCAGCTTTACATAATCTCTTAATGTAATTAGATACTTGTTTTCAACCATGGGAAAAGATTATTCTCCTTCCAATGATCTAAAGTAACTGGCATAATTAAGCTTAAGAGGTCAATGAAACTCTGGGCAATTTTGTCTTTATTTTCATTTCCTTACAGATGAATCATTTAAATTACTGATAACAGAACACTTCCACAAAAGCCATTGCTAAACAAAACTTCAAAATCAGTCTGGCTTGTCCCAACAGGAATGATGGGAAAACGTCTACAGTAAGGGAGCAGAAGCATTAGGGAGGATATGGAACACAAAGAGATATACACTAGAAAGGAGTTGGAATTCTTTTTTTCTTTTACTGACAAACACTTCAAAACCATTTCAGGTAATCCTAGATTTTCAATAAATTCTATTGATTTAGAGAATGATTCACACTTGGATTGGAAATGAAGGAGCTTTTAAAATGCAATCACCAAACCCATATGCTTTATTTCACAACATCTTACAGTTTAACTTTAAAACTAATGTAACTCAAATCACAATACAATGATGATTGATGTTTTTCATCAACACCCAATTATCATTCCATCATGGCACAAGACTTTAAAGCAGAGTTGTCTGAGCCAAGTAAAACATGAAGTGAGCATCTGAAAATCCAGATCTGTGCTCTTACAAAATGACTTACAAAACTGCATTTATTATTTTCTAGCATGTTGGGTCATGCTAGTTGTATATGGATATACAAGTAGAGGCATTTCTTTTAATCTTATGCTCAGGTAGCTCGTCTCACTAATTTCTGAGTAAGAAACAATCATCTCTGCAAAGAGATTTTGGTTTTGTTTTAAACAGAATTTGAACTAGGATTCTTAGTACTTGTGTGATCTGTTCTATAAGGTGTCCTTAGTTTCTTTGATGTCACTGGACTTCTCTAAAAATGTGATACTGAGCATTCACACAATTAGTCACCTATGTAACTGTGTATTTCATGGCTATTTCATGATCAATCCTTACAGTTCCAATAAACTCCCCCTTTTATGTGCTGAATATGTTAGAATATATATATATATGTATATATGTATAATGCATAAAACAAAAAGATGTATCTCTAGCTGTGTTCCTTTGCACCATCTGACATGACCTGACATGACTGTGGTTAGAAATTAAGTTCCATAATTCAGAGGCAGATTGTTTGAGGTTGGGTTTTTTTAGGCATTGCACAGTACCGGCAACAAAATGATGAGAGGTTATGGGACTAGGAGGAAGTGGTTTAAAAATGCAAATACTTAAAAAATGTAGGTGTTAAAAGATATACCAGTAATTCATGCAAATCGTTGCGATATCATAGGTTCTACATTTCTTTTAACCAAGATAAGTACTACCATATTTTCATACTATATATTATTCATAAACTTTACTTGGAGCACAGTATACATTTTGTCCTCAAGGATCATAATATAACTAATATACAGTTTACTTAATAAGCACTTCATATTTTGCTGAAATGCAGTCACCTCAGGTGTGTACAAAAGCAACTATTTAATAATGTTCAAAAATAATACATACCAATTACGAAAAAAAAATAGAGAATGTTATATCTATTTAAAAAACTCTAGCGCACCTTAGCTAAGCACAAAATAATAAACCAAGCATGGAATTTATCTGACACATTTTGCCAACACAGTTACCTCAAAAAGACGGCAATTTTTATTCTCACCTGCAGAAAAGATTTGGTTTTATCCTGCAGCTCAAATTATGGCATCTCCTCTACTGTACTTCTTAAGTCTAAGTTGGAGGTTACAATTCAGTGTTTGAGAGTTTAGAGCTTTTGTGGGAAGAGAAAAGTGAAAATATTTTAACTGGGGGAGGGATCATTTGCAGCAATGAAAATTTTGAAAAAAATGTTTGTTTTTACAATATATATTTTTTTCTCACCAAAAAAGTAACAAACTCCAAAAAGCATTCAGTTTTTGACTAAGTTTTCCATATGAACCAAATTTCAGTGATTTGGTAGTCAATTCTTTTTTTCAAAAAGCACACTTTTTTGCTTTTCACTTTCATTGGAGAAGAAAGGAGAAATGTGTCTTGATACATTTTCATTTTCTAATCAGGTCTTTCTGAAAGAAGTAATTTTGTTTCTTGATCTACTAGAATCTTTTATTGTATTATTGAATGAAATCATATACTCAGACAGAATGCCTTCAGATATGTGCTCCACAATCACTAAACAATGTTATTACAGCATCAAACCAGACATGACACACACTTTCTGCATTTTGTTGCCTGTTCTTTACAGATAACTATTTACAGCAAAAGAGCAAACACACTTTCATGCAAAAGTTTACGATGATGTTCTTGACTATTAGCTTTGGTGAAATTTCAATTCCAAATCCTTTTTGGTTTTGATCATTGCTTGTGTGGTATTTCCTATACCTTACCTCTGGAAAGAAAAGATGAAAGATAATACTTTTCAAGTTTGGCTTTGTATCTTATGAAAACCAATGTGAATATGATATATTTTCCCTCAACAACTTCTAAGTTTTCTTCAAGGATTCCCAAAGGCCCCCTTTATACCACTCTGGCAATATGAAGCAGACTTAAAGTGGATGCAAATATAGTATTCCTTCCCTTTGAAGGCAATTTGCATTGCTGGTGTGGAGCGTAGCGTAAACAAGAACCTCTGCCTAATATCTTGTTTTCAACAGGACTGATTTTGTTATTTGTTCAAAATTAAATACTAACAAAATGATCTTTAGGAAAAGGAATTTTTTGACCTAAAATAATCCTATAACCTAACGCTAATTTTTATGACTCCATTTCACTTATACATGCACATTACCAGTTGTCTGCTCACACTATAACCCTGTGGAAAATAACTTCATTATGCGTAGGTAACAATCCATCATTAGCCACCAATTAGAATTCATGGTAGAGCGTAAAAACACTCTGCATTCTGTCTGGCTGCTGACAGTGTGTGAGGCCCATCTTAAAAAGAACAATTCAACGTCAGACTGAATTTTGTGCTGTGCTGCAATCTTGAATGACAATAGTACAATATTCAAGCCCCTATTCTTCTGTTGCAAATAGTAGTTCCCTTCTTTTGACAAATCATCACCCTGGAGTGATATTTAAGAAGTTGGTGGTCTTCTAACTAAAGGTCATGGCACTTACAAGTGGAGTTTGAGAGTCTGATAGAAATTCCTTTTTTTTCCTGCTCTCCTCTGGAATCATGAGCCTAGTAAATCATATGCTTGCCTGCCTGTCTGAACCTGGGCTGTGATCAACACAGGAGACGGCGCCCCTCTACGTGAAGCTCATAACTGCAGCCAAAGGTGGTATTGCATCTGGGAAAAAGTGTGACCTGCTAATTAACAGCAAAACAGATACAGAGAGAGTAGTGAGTAGGAACAATTACATGGTATTAAATTCCTTGCAGGAAAATTGCTTTCCTTGCAAATGAGAAAATATACACTACAGCCTTTTTAGGCATAAATACAATTCTTCTCGATCTGTGGTCCATGAAGCACAGGTGCCAACACTGCACTGGGGGGGGAGGAGGGAGGACTTAGGTGATAATTGACTAAAAGCGCTAAATATTTGGACTAACCTCTTACGCATGCGTCACAGGAAACAGTCCTTTCTCCAGCAGGTTGCGTGTTGCTGCCAGATCTCTGTATGTACAGGTAGACAGTTGCAACCAGTAGGCGTATGGGATTTTGGGTGATGTCATCCATACTCACCAGATGCCTCCTGGTAACCTCACCACAGGTTAGCCCATGATTTGCTTTCTTCTAGCCTCTGCATTGCCCTGCAGGCCCATCTTCACTACATGGAGCTCTGTGGCCACTTCACCAGCTTCTGCTGGGGATAAGCAGTGCTTGGATTGTGCCTGCACAGGGCACAGGTAAAGATTCATATGCACAATATAGGCTCTTAAAATTTGCCTTATATCTGAGCCATTGTTGTCTAAACTAGGTGTTCCAGTCCATATCAGACAGACATCTGCCTTCTCTAATTTTACATGAACTGGTGGAACAGGAGAATTTCTTGACCTGGCTTTCACGTAAGTCTAAAGAGATCTTCACTTATGATACCTTCAGGCCTAGTTTGAGTGCTAATTGTTCAGCAGATACTAAGTTATGCCTTTATATTGCCATAGCCTGGACCAATTTTTTAAGAGGGGCTTACATTCAAGGATCAAGAAAATGAATATGAGTTGCAGCAAGGTTACTCTATAGAAATGCACAAGATGGTCTAAATGAAGTCAGGAAGTGTTCAGGATATAGCAGGTAACCCTAAGCAATGCAAATTTCAACACTGGATAGTGAACAGTTGATGTACAGCATAAGAAGGAGCCACAGTCTTTCTCCATGCTGCCCACTCCATACCACTGTTTGTACAGTATATGATCTGAGGTGAGATATTAGCATATTAACTCACTTTATGTTCTAGGACATATTTACCAAAAAAAAAAAAAAAAGGAGATGGAGAACTTTCAAACTTCTCAGGTGCCAATTTTTTTGGCCAGAGTTTCCTAAGATTATTCAGTTTGTAATTGCACATGGTAATCAGCACAAAATTAAATATCCATAGTGACTAATTACATATATATACTCTAATGGCATAATTAAGATACCCAATTTCACAATTAGCATGTGGCATTTCTTAGTAAATAACTTTTCACAGCTTTGTTTCACTCATTACAAATCACTTCTGAAAAATGCAGATTCACACTCTAGATATGGTACATTGTAAGAACATTAAAAATTGTTTAATAATGCATATTCACAAGGAGTCAAAATAAGAATTAATATGCATTCTTGCCTATGTCTTGATCTTTGAAAACTTAACAGTACAACTGTAATGTTATTATAGTTTTATCTTTGGTTGTTTGAAATAGGGCTCTTGGCTTTAGCTTTTCTACAGAGAGAAAGAAAAAAAAACCCATTTCAGAATGATGCAACCAGTCAGCAAGTATTTGCATATTTCATAAATGAAGATGATGTTATTTACCATGATATAAAAAACATTTTTTTTCAGAAAGCCAAGGCACAGACCTAGAAATCATCACCTCTAATTTAAACAGAGGTGAATTCATGTTAATTATGTGAATCCCTATCTCATATATCCTTCATTCTTGTGTTCAGCGGCTCAGTGGCTTCTTTCAAAGATGAATGATTGCACAATGGCCTTTATCCAATGTCCCTTTTGGTCTTGGGAGTCTTGCCATTAACTTCACCAACACTTGTTTTTTTATTGCAAGTGCAACAGTAAATCAGTCATCCGCAGTTAAAAGTAGCAGCATGCAAATCAAATTTCTTTTGCTTCCATATGGCAAAAGGGGTTAAAAAGTTGTGCTCACAGAACTCTGCCTTACAAAGTAAAATTTCCAACACCAAAAGACATAGTCAAATTGAAACTAACACTCAGTCTTTGCCATTAATATCAGTTCTGTACTCAATATTCATTTTCCAATGGCTTCTCTTTGAAAGTAGCTTAATGTTTTTAAAAGAAAGAAAAGAATAACACTTTGGGCAAAAAGGTCTGGAAAGTGTTAGCTAAAATAATTTATATCTCAAACACAAACAATGAAATCAAAATGAGCATGGAATCCAACGTACAGATACTACTAGTGAGTAAACTGTCATTAGCGGATGAATAAGATGGTGTGATCTTTCAGTCTGACCTCCTGCATAGCTCTTTGGACTGATTCACACTGGATGACTTATCTGAACTACCACAGATCTTTTAGAAAAATACCAAGTATTGATTTTAAAATATTGCTTGAAGAGGAGGCCACTGTGTACCTTGGGAACTCATTCTAATGATTAATTGTCCTCACTGTTAACTATTGCGTCTGCAGATCTCATTTGATTTTACTTGGATTTAATTTCCATCCACTGGATTGTATTATAGTATTCTGCCTGAGATCAAACAAAGTAGAAGTGAAGATAAGTGTCTAGTAAGAACTGAGTCATATAAGGCCAAATTATGACTCCTGAGGGATCCTGTTTCAGACATACCCATCCAATAGTGACTGACAAAGTACAATTTCATATTGCCCTTATTGCTTAGTTATCTTTTGCCCTGCATTTTTTTTGTCATTCAAGTTTCTTAACTAAAATGTGATACTCTGTGATACTAAGTGATATATTACAAAAGTCCATTATACTTATACAAAAGTCCATATATAGAGAGAGATGAAATTTATAATCACATTAATTCTATTAAGTTATTTTGACATAATCATATTGAAGGGTTCTCTTTACATTCTTTTGATTGTTTATTAAGCAGATCCTGTCAGATGTCCACCTGTTTATTTAAGAATGAAAATAACATACCTAGAATAAAAAGGGTCTTCCCTTTTCTTTCCCCCTTCCTTTTCTCTTTTTAAAGCTATTAGCATAAACAATAGGTTTATTGCAATTGCTGAAAATTCTTATGGTTTCTCAGACTTATTAGAAAGTAATACAAACAGATGATAGGTAAGATCTGAATTATCCATAACATCTGATTTATAGACAAAAAGCTTTAGCTGGACCTGTTTAATATCATTTTTAGGTGCCGTTGGAAATTAAAAGAATTTAATCATCATCATAGGGCAGGAATATATCATCTGGCTTTCTCCCTGAATGCAGAGAAGGGATATTTGTCAAAAGTATACTTTTCTGTTTATCAATTGCACAGTACACAAAAACAAAAAAAATTCCTTTTCCTTATTGAATAAATTTAGCTCTTACAGTCCAGATGAAAATCTCAGTATATGTCAACAGTGAAAATGTCTTGTTATTCTTTGTATGAAGGCCTATAAATTATATATCTTCCAACTGGTTTCAATACTAAATGTAACAAGATGAATATCCACTAACAGCAACTTTCATTCCTGTTTTGCATCCTAAGTTTAATAGATGAATATAAGTAGTGATTTTGGGTGGGCTGGGGAGGGGATTATCACACAGAGTACAGAAAAGCTATAGTTGGAATTCCTGGCCAGCTGCTAGCAGTAACAGATGCTTGTAGAGAAAGGCAGATCTCCACAGGGCTGACTGACTTTTATCATTTTCCATCAATAACTGGAACAGGAAAAAAAATGCAAGTTCAGAATTGTGCTGTAAAAAAAAATACATCAGGCTTCTTGGTTGGAGATGTATGATTTCCTCTTCCTTCATGTTCAGACAAGTTCTTGCTAGCTTCAGTCTTACTTTAAATTTCTTGGAAATTATGAAATAATGGGTTTAGTTCCCATAATTGCAGCACAGTTTTAACTAGGAGGCCAGCTCAGCAGAACTGTTAAAATGATGGTACCAAATTTGCTGGATTTGCTCCTAAGTGACCTTAACTTCACAGCTCTCTGTAATTACTGTCATCAGATTGTGGCACAATGTTCCCACAGTGACAAATGCTGATAGACTTTTATGTGATGTTACACTATGTTTTAATGGTTTGGGTTTTCTTGAAGTTAGAATTGGCACTGGCTGGGTTTCAGCCTTTCTCTATACCCCCAGCTGTTCAATGGAGCAGTCTGAAAGGAGTTAAGATACCTCATTTTCATGTAGGACATCAGTAGCACAGCTAGGTTGCTGAGAAAGTCCTCTCTCAAACAGGTGTTATTGCCAATATGTAACGAAACATCTGAAGAGGCTTTTTTAGAACTGTCAGTCTCTCACTCCTGGGTGTTTGTGTATGGATACGTACATGCACTGACACAAAATGTGTCCTGGCTTATCAGCTCACCCAAATAGATCATTTACTTGTTTGTTTGTTTTCTTGCTACTTGATTTGCTATTGATTTGTTGCATGCATTATTGTTGATTTATTATTATTGTTGAACCATAAATACACAATACTCTGAAAACAGATTGTAGAACACATATACCAGAACAATCTGAACTTTTACCAAACTCAGGTCCTTCTCTAAGCACTGATGGAAAAACAGGATGAGTTACCTGGGTTGTCCATGACACCTGAGACAGATGATTAAATTCTGGATCATTTGTGGATAATCTGCTCACACACAGTGAAAGAAAAGAATCTATACATCACAGAAGAGGGCTAGTTTCAGCCCATAATTGTTTGAGGGTAAGTAACACTATATCAAAGGAAGATACCAGTTATCAGCAGCCTATATTTCCTGTTTTTAGGGAAAAGGAGAACAGATACATTAGAAAAGAATGAAATTTCTTTACTATCTAATGAATGATAAATAAATTGCTCATGAAAAGCAATTGGAATTTAAGCATTTGGGGCATTACAGACTCCTTAATCTTTGAGATCTAAGATAGAATGACTCCATATGATGTGATTCATTATTCCAGAAGATGGATTCACTTGGCTGCCATTTTAGAATACAAAAACTTTCCTTTTATGCATGCTGTAAATACCTAGGTAACAGTGGATTATGTTTCAGAGTTTAAGTTATATTCCTGATCCACCTTTGAATGATCTCCTGTTAATAAAAAAGTGGTCACTGAATTAACCAGCCATTCTTCGACCTCTGTCCATCTCTTTCCAGCTGTTCATAACTGTCTCTTCCTTACTGCAGGAGGTTCCTGTACGTCCATTCTTTCTATACTTGATCTTTATCCCACTTCAGTCAGGAAGAGCCAGGTTCCTTTGAACAGGTTATATAGTGACTCTTAGATAGCCTGGATCATTTTGACAGGATGTGATGAGCACTGGGAACAGTAACTCTGGAAGAATATCTGGGAGAAAGCTATAACCAGTGTTGTCTCTGTCATGGGCTGGCCCAGAGTTGTCAAAATGGAATCTAATACATGCCTTTTAAAAGTAAGGATAAACTTTTCAACCACCTTCCTGGTGGTATAAATACGCTGAGAAGGCAAATAAGAGAAAAAAGATCTTCTATGTGCAGTCAGACAAATTCAGTCTACAGCAAGTAAGTCAGCATCTCAAACACAGTCACACACACACAAAAAAAAGAGAGACAGAGAGAGATTTAAGTAGCAGATATTTGAATCACAGATTCCTACCTAAAAAAAAAAAAGTGATATCTATGACTACAAGATGCCACATTCCGCTATTGAAATACTGCTCCACCATTGCATTTACCTTAGTACATAATATAGTCCTTGTGAGCCATCTGAAACTTGGTATGAATTTAGTAAGAGAGGTAAATTCTCTTTTATCTTTTTATCCCCTTAACTCATACATATTTATTTAGTTTTTCAAAGCAATCCAATTAGTAGGTGGAACAGCCCACCTTTCTTTCCCAAGGAATTTTCCCAAGTATTTCAAGCTCAAGAATCTCCAGTCATGCACACAGCTTGTAATCTTTGTTGTAGTGAAAGTAGTGTTGTCAGGTTCAAATGAAATAAAGTTCCTCAAGGTTGTTGTTGGGGTTTTTCTTGGGGGGTCAGAGGCTCAGTAATCTCAAAAAACCCCACTCTTCTTTTGTTAAAATGATTATGCAAAATTCAAGACTTGAGAAAAAAAAAAGACTCTTCTGACAGTTGCATGCATTCATCTAAGGGCAGTATATATCCCTCTGGGAAGGCTTTTTTTTTTTTTTTTTCAGTAAGAGAAATTTCTTCTGGAGAGGGAAAAAAGAATAAAAGCAACCAAACTCCTGGGTGACAAATCACTACTGGGCAAAATTTGGTTAGAAGACATCTGCATTTCAAGATCCCTAGCTTGGTTAGTACTACGTTGGCCTAACCTGAAAAAGAATGAAACCTGTGTCTGAATCAGTACCAACATTCTGTAATACAACAGAGGATTTAGGGAGAAGTGCAAGCACATGGAAAAAGTCACAAGGATAAACTGGACATGCAACTACATTGAGGAAGACATCATTACAACAGTAAAATGCTAGAAAGGAGATGCTTCCTCCTCCTGTGCTACCTAGTGGTTTACATTCATGTTCTTAAGAAATAAAATTGCTGTCATGATACTAGGAGAAATGGAAATGGAAATGGAAAATGGAAAAGTAGAAAATGAACTCAAATTTCTTATTTCCCATGAATCCTCTCACTGATCTGTTCAACGTTTACCTTAACTGCCAATGGGGAAAACTGATAACTTTAGAAGAGTTTTGGGTTTTTTTTCTTCATTTTTAAAGACATAAAAGGGCAAATAAAATATATTCTGGAAATTAGACTCTCAGTTCATCATAGGGCTCACATTTTCATGTACTTGTGAAGTGACCTGTTCAGCTATATGGCTATATAACTGAGTCCAGTGTAATAACAATATTGATCACTAACAATCAGAATCAAAATATCATACCAGGTTTTCATCCTTTTATCTAAAACATCAACAAAAATATTATTTGCTCACTTCAGGATTGCTTCATCCTTCTGCCAGTTACATTAATTAAGGCAAAGTGTGGTTATTTTCTTGTGCATGGAAGCCTTTGAAATAGCACTGACTTCTTTAAGTCTCATTCTCCTTTTCCAAAGTGGAAGAGTAGCACTTTTAGTCATAGAATTTCACTAATATAAAATCAGTGGTACTGTGCTCAGAGGTAGATTTAGATCATATTTAGATATCCAGAAGTGTGGGATAAATACACATAATGGGATTTTCAGGTATGTGAAGCCCAATTGTCAACATTATTTCAGAAAGCAATTCACACTCACTGCTCTCAAGCATCTAGCTCATCATCTGCTAAAATCTATAGCAAATACTAGAAACTTTGGGGTGCAGAGTTTCCAAGCTGCCTACACAAAGCATTTCCCATCGGCCCTCTCCAGCGTGTGGACACCAAAAAAGCATGTAGGGGCATGATATAGACAGTGGAAAGAGAAAAGATTTCTGAGGTCTTGTTAACACTCCCCATTGACTATATCATGAGCTCGAGCACTTTACATTGTTAGGCTCCTACTTTTAAACTGGGCCTGAACATAGTTTGATGCAAATATCCTAGGAAATCTATATCCAGGTTGTTTTTGTAAAACTCTCTCAGTGGTTGCCTGCATCTTTAGGTGGCTGAATACTACCAAATCTCCTCATGCTTGTTTGAAGAGTTTCTAAACGTATATAGAAAAGGGAATCTGGAAATCATTTGATTTCATTGGTTAACAGGTCTTTTTTTCTCATATATTTTGCCACAAGACCTTCTTTGCTGAAGTATATATTAATGTGAGTGTGTTGTCACAGCAAGCTCTTTAACACACGTGCACCCTTACATGTGCTGACATTCCCTCTGGTAACCGTCCTGGCACATCCAGGTATCAAAACACCTCGTGGCTTCCATGTGTTCCAGTCCATTTTCAGGTGTAAAACGCTCAATATGTTAGTGACCTGGATGTTTTATCTTTCAATTCCAGCCTTTGCTGTTCTCTTGATGAATTGCTCACTTAATGTCTAGAAAAAATAAAGCTATCAATATCAATGATAGTGCCAATGAACTGTGGCAAACTAAAGGATACAGAAGATTAACAATCATTGAATGTCAGAAGCTTATGATATGATGATGATGATTATTGGCATACATATTTACCTCTACAAAAAATAATATTGAAAATTATTAGCATAAAGGATAACTTTAAAATATGTATAGCCTGTTTTATCCTTAGAAGGGAACTAAGAATAATTTGACAGAGAAGAAAACAAGCCATTTCAGTTGTTTATGTCACATATATACAAAACAAAACCTAGCTTAAAATGTTCTGTGGTATTCACAGGGACTATGTATTTTAAATTACATTATATTTGATGTTACAAGACTTAGATTCAACCCAATTAAAACCAAGTTTATCTGACTAATATTTTTAAATGATCAAGTTAAAGAAAATACAATGCTTTTACTAGTAAAATTATTTATTTAATTTGGGAATTAATGCTATTGTACCCTACCATAGGCTTTTAGAGATAGACATGCAACAGAATCTTGTTTAAATCTAAAGAAATTAGTCCCATTGATGTGATAAATATGTTTTTATTTCTGCAGCTGATACAAAGAAGGAATCTTTCTTTTCACCAACTTCCACTTACTCAGTATACAAAAGATATTAAATGATTTAAAGCTCTGTTCACATGGTTGTATAGTCACTTCTCAATTAAATGAACCCAAATTCTAAAGCATGTGTTAGCTCTCATTTCTGCCACACAGGAATTGGTCTGACCTCCCAAATGAAATTAAGTTTAACTTTCTTTTGATGACTCATTCTAAAAGAATACCCATATTAAAGTTCCTTCTTTACCTTTCCCTTTGTGTTCTTAGCAGAGGTAATCTGGAGCTTTGTCTTAGCAATATAGATGCAAATTTTTCTATCTGGGAAAATCACAGCCTATGACTCTATCTGACCACATAGAATACTCCGCTCCTACTTTCCCATTGTTGATATCTAAGATAAACTTTTCTGAATAATTTTCTTTTTTCTCTCTTTTTCTCTCTGATTTTTGTAAGATTCATATTAGCAATGTCTTTCCTTCACATCACAGAATAGAGAAAAACATGTGAAGGCTGAAATAACAGTGACAATCTGGAAAAGCAGCTTTCTGTCTACAATATAAATATGTATCAGGTGACCTTCAGCAAACATGCCTAGTGTTTCCTGAGGAAAACCTCAAGAAACCTTCCTTCTTAATTTTGATAAACTGTTCAACCTGAATGTTCCAAACCCCAAAATACACCCTCAGAATACAATCCAGGATGAAAGTTTCTTCTGAAATTCCTTAATATTAGAGAGGTTTAGTCTCATGTCTGCAATGACCTTGCTGACAGCCTAACTACAGTTTCCCTCCTGGCCAAAGTTAAGCCTGGTCAGAATTTCTAGACATCTATTTGCTCATCTTATTCCAGTCTCCACCTCCTCTTTTCATTGCACCCTTCATATCTGCCAGGATAAAACACTAATGCAATTTATTTCTAACTCAGTTTGGTCAAAATGATCTGGATTACCTGATACGTAATCTGTTCAAACTAATGTCTTTGACTGAACTGGATTAGGGAGCAAGTACACAAGCAGCTGTGCCAACATATCTAGGGCTGCAGTTCCTTGACTGACTGACTGACTGGCTGCTGCAGTCCTGACATATCCCAGCTCATCCCCATTCCTATATTCTCCTTTCCCAGGCTCCTCTGGCCCTGACAGAACTCGTTGAACCTCCTAAGTCTGCAGAAAATGGCCCAGTGCAGGATCAGACAAAGACCAGAGCTGGTAAAAGAGAGGTGACAAGAAAAGGCAACCAGGACTGAGTATGAGGGAGAGGAGGTGAGGTTTAGGGAGGAAGACAGGTTCTGGGAGCAGTGGAGGCTATAGGCAGGCCGAGGGTAGAGATCATTTCAGCCCACCTATAGGCATCCAGGACAGCAGAGGTGACTTCAGAGCAGCTGCCTGTGCATTCTCCAGTCCTAATCCTGACACATTAAGGGGCATCTTGATAACAGTTTCAAGAAGACCAGAACTGGACTCTAAGTAAGCAAGAAACAGGACATACTTGTAGAGTGAAGTGGTTAGGTAATGGATTGTGCCAAAGGTGGGTGGAGGTGCATCCAGAGCTTTTAAACCCATTTTGGGAATGATTTCAGAGTTCTGAAATAAAAGGAAGAGCCTCCCTCATGAGGTATTTTTAGCTTTGAACACCTTCTTAAAGTTAGGCCAGGAGCACATATTTTCTCTCTTCCCCAGCTGGAGATTCCTGCCCCAGCCCACCTGTGACTGAGTCAGTATGTGGAACAACTCCCTAACTCACTGCAGGCACATTCAGGCAGGTTCATGCCAACAATCTGCGCTATTTGGTCTCCTTTATTGTGCCTGAAGCAAATTAGGGTGCACTTGTGTTAACAGCCCTGCAGAAGGCTAGGGATGAACAGTTGTTTTGAACCAGAACTGGCATCATGGACCCAGGAGAAAGCATCTGTCCTTAATTGCAGGTCCCTACAACCCCTTCTGTATTATCCCTGTTTTACTCTACAGCTTAATGGTTAAAGCCCTCACCTCAGACTTTGGAGACAGAGCTTGAATACTTTTTCTACTTGAGGGAATTTGAATCTATGTGTTCTGGATGTCCAGTTTTCAGATTACTGAGCATTTCATGGCAGGATACTTTCTCTTTCCTGCAGAAGTCTTCTGCAATGAAATATACATTACAGTATAGAAACTCTTTTCATCTAATGCTTAGAATATTCACCTGAGATGGGAAAAAGTAAGAGCCCAGGCCCTTTCTAGTGAATACTACCTATTTTAACTGAAGCATAAGTCTCTTTTCCTGATGAGCATACTGCCTAGATGTTTGAGACATGCTCACACACAGCTGCTGTTTGACACAGCCCTTTGTCAGAATAAACACCTCATCGTCTGCTTGCTAAGGTAAGCGGTGAAAAAAATCCTTCAAGCAGAGGAGGAAATTAACTGTGCAATAACGCTGTAATCACAGAAGTAAAAAGGACATTTTACCATCTGGTAGCACTTTGAATAGGGAACAGAAATTAAGATTTGATTTGAGTCTGCTGACTGGATTAGGCCCTGCAAGCCAGCCAGCCAGAATGATGTCTAATTTACATACCCCAAATATTCTTGAAGCCTAAGCTAAAGATGTTCACCTGTGACATTTTGGCAATAGATATGAACATTCAGACATGAAAGAAATTTTAGTCACGGCAGCTTCAGTACTTATTAGCCCCTCCAGAGTTAAGTGGCAGCCAAGTAGGCATCCTGAGACTATGTATTTTAGACTTAGCAGCCTCAAATGGCACTCAGATACCTGAGTCTTTTTTTGTGTAGCAAGGATAACAACAAAAAGTAGCCCCTAAGCAGCTGGCCTACAGCATGGTTTCATCATCTTAGAGGATGGTGATAGCTACCCTCATGCTGTCAGGGAGGGCAGGGGTAAAAAGAGAGTTGGGAAACCTTACTGGTGAAGTCTATTGGACAGAAACATTGAATCTGCAGATCTTCTCTCTGGCTTGGTCCTTCTCCTTCACAGCCAGCACTTGAAGTTGCACTGACCAGCGTTAATCCCACCCTTTGGAGCAGGGATTGTGTGAGAGCAGCTTGTTTACTAAACCTCCAGTCCTGACTTACTTTCTACTGCCAGGAGTTTGGGGCTTGTTTTCCACCAGCATTCATTAACTTTAAGTTATCGTGCAACATGCCAAGTTTCCAACAGCGCAGCAAAAACATTCTCAATTCCAAGTCCTGTTCTCCCTATGGCAGCGCACTACACTGTAGACTTTCTGAGCTGTCTTGGCCAATTGTACCTGTTTATGCAACTAAATTTCCCTAAAAGAAGCTGATGACAGCATGCACACTTTTTTAAGAACAGGAGATGATAGCAGCCACTGGGGCTAGTGTTTTCTAAAATCAAAACAATGGAGAAAAAACTCACAGAGTTAAAAATACAGCCACAGAAAGAACAAGTTGTAGACATATAGAGAATTTTGATCAGAGATGCCCAAAACTTATGGTTTCATAAATCAAAATTCTAATCCTAACATTGTGATCCTGAAATTAATTACTTTTCATGAGAATCAGTGAACCAAAATGCTTCGGGTCTTCCTAAAATGCAAAACAGGAATCAGTGACAATTTAGCAAAAGAAAATTTTGCCTGACTGAAAACTGGAGCTTTATTTTGGCAGACCTCAATCATTTTCAACATATTCTTTGAGTATGCAGGTATCCAGCTCCCAGTATAATTGAGTCCTTAATACCAGTTCTGTGAAGTAAACAGAAGTGAAGTCATTGATTCAGCTGGGTTCTCAGTTCACCTCAGTCAACAGATTGCAAGGATATGACTGTAATGACTAACTGGATTACTAATATCTGCTTCATCTGCGAAGGAAAAACTGCTCAGCGGTGGCTCAGTGAGACAAGATAAGTGTTCTAAATAAAGGGGAATTTCACAACTATTTTTACTACAAAGAGGAGATCTAGAAATCTGAATTCTGTTTTGTATTACACAGTACACTTAAAGACACACCAGTGTTACTTTGAACACAATTATAATGCAACTCAGAATAAACATTTTTGCAAAGGGAGCTGGAACCTCTTTATCAAATAGGAAGAGCTAGCATTTAAAATGGTTTCAACAATAGAATAATGAAAAATGATGAATGTTTCAAAGATTTTTAAAAGCCTTTCAGAAGGGATCCAAGGAACTGCAGACTAGGAAGTCTTATGTTCATATTAGAAAAAAAATGGTAGAAATTTGTAATAAAAGTATCCCACAGTCAACAGAAACAGGTAAAAATTTTGTAACAGGGAATAGGGAACACTACTTTGCACAGGGAAGTCATGCCTCACAAATCTACTAGAGTTTTTGAAAGGCAGATTTTCAAGAGCAGGCCGATGTGGGTAATCTGGGTTATGTAGTGAGTGTAGGTTTTCAAGAAATTATTACAACATTCCTCTCCAGGAAACCAAGCTGCCATCGTAGCATGGAAGATCCCCTCAAAACTTCAGATCTGATCAAAGTATAGAAACAAAGAGTAGAAATAAAGAGCTGATTTTACAAGAAGGAGCTCATCGGGGATCTGTGCTGAGGATTGTGTTGTTCAGTATAATAATAAACGATCTTGAAAAGGGAGTAGATTGTAAGGAAATTACATTTGCTTATAATTCAAGGTTTTAAATTGAATATTTATGTTACTTATCAGATGGGTTATAAACTGTCAGGGGAAATTTATTGCTCATAAATGCAGGATCATAAATGAAACCAGTCCTAATTAGACCTATACAATGCTGGTCTCTAAATTAGCTATTACTACTATGGAAAGAGATTTTGGAGTTAGTGTGGACAAGTCTCTGCAAAATCTGCTAAATACTCAGTACTGATTAGAAAGGTAAACAGAGGAAGTCTTAGAAAAGGAATAGAGAACAAAAGAGAAATCATTATGATCCTGTTGTTATAAATCTATGATATGTCCACATTTTGAGTATTATTTGCTGTTCTGATCACATATATGTCAAAAGAACATAGTGACATAAGAACATAGGCATAGAAGGCATAGAAGCCACAATAATAATCAAAAGTATAGATTTGCTTCCATACCAATAGAGATTAAATAGGCTACTAGAACTTGTTATTCTGGAAAAGAGAAGATGCAAAGAATTATGCTAGAAGTCATTAGTGGTAATCATAAGTAGCAGAAGATGAATAGTTAATGATTATTAATTTTTTTATACACAAAACCAGAGGACAACAAATGAAGATATCAGAAGCTAGTTTGAAAGCAGAAAGAAAGGTTTTTATTCACCATGTGTAACGAATTAAGTCATATAACTCACTACAAAGAATGGTATAGAAGCAAAAAGCTGAAATGGTTAAAAGCCAGTAGAAAAATTTATAGAAAAACAATATATCTAGGGCCTTATTTTTTAAAGATACCACTGGTAGTTCAGGAAATCTATAGGCTACAGAAGACTGCAAGAAATGGTATCACTGTATGGCTGCCTCTTCCTGAGGCATCCACTGCTGACTACAATCAAAGACAGGATACTTTGATCTGACCCACTACCGGTCATTCTAACATTTTGTGCTTAATTATGTATCATGTCAAATCTCTGAGCTTTGGTGAGAATCCCATAAAAATGATTTCCTCCTGACAATAAAACCAAATATTGAAAACACAGTAAATGCCTCAAGTTTGAACATTTTTTCTTGAACTTCTAATTCAGACCACATTCAGATAAATTTCCATCCACTGAGGACAGCTGGAATACTTGCAATGATTCCCATGTAGATTTCATAATTCTGTCTTTAATATTTCTATCAAACATATGTTTACATGCTTTAATTCACACAGAACTTTTGAAGATGTGAAGCATTATATAACTATTGCAGACAGCATAATAATAATGAAATTTGTAGCTATATGACATACAAAAGAGAGGGTGAGAATTGCTCTTAATTGCATTCAGATATTGAAATCTCAGAATCACAGAATGGGTGAGGTTGGAAGGGACCTCTGGAGATCATCTTGTCCAAGTCTTTTGCTCAAGCAGGGTCATCCAGAGCAGGTTGCCCAGGACTGTGTCCAGACAGGTTTTGATAATCTCCAAGAATGGAGGAGCTACAGCCTTTCTGGGCAACCTGTGACAGTGCTTTGTCACCCTCACAGTAAAGAAGTTTTTCCATACGTTCAGACAGAATTTCTTGTGCTTCTGTTTGTGCCCATTGCCTCTTGTTACTGGGTACCACTGAAAAGAGTGTCTCTGTCTTCTTTACACCCTCCCATCAGACATTTATACACATTGATTAGATCCCCCCTGAGTCTTCTCTTCTCCAGGCTGAACAGTCCCAGCTCTCTCAGCCTTTCTCAGATGAGAGATGCTCCAGTCTCTTAATCATCTTCTTGGCCATTCTCTGAACTTGCTCCAGCAGCTCCATGTCTCTCTTGTGTTGGGGAGCCTGAGACTGGACCCAGTACTCCAGATGTGGCCTCACCAGGGCTGAGTAGAGCGGAAGGACCACCTCCCTCAACCTGCTGGCAATGCTCTTCTTAGTGCAGCCCAGGGCTTGCTGGCCTTCTTTGCCACAAAAGGACATTGCCGGGTCATGTCCAACCTGTTGTCCACCACGACCCCCAGATCCTTCTCTGCAGAGCTGCTTTCCAGTCGGTCAGCCTGTACTGGTGGAGTTGTGTCACCAGCAGACTTGCTGAGGGTGCACTCAGTTCCTTCATCCAGGTCATTGATGAATAAGTTGAACGGGATTGCACCCTCCGTTGACCTCTGGGGTACAATGCTAGCTACCTGCCTCCAACCAGACCTTGAGACACTGAGCACAACCCTCTGAGCTCTGCCATTCAGCCACTTTTCCATCCACCTCACTCTCTGGTCATCTAGCCCACACTTCATCAACTTGCCTATGAGGATGTTATGGGAGACGGTGCTGAAAGCCTTCCTGAAGTCGAGGTAGACAACATTCACTGCTCTCCCCTCATCTACCCAGTCAGTCATTCCATCACAGAAGGCTATCAGGTTGGATAAGAATGATTTCCCCTTTGTGAATCCATGCTGACTACTCCTGATCACATTTTTGTCCTTCATGTGCTTGGAAATGGTATCCAGGATTAGTTGCTCCACCACCTTCCCAGGGATGGAGGTGAGGCTGACTGGCCTGTAGTTCCCTGGGTCCTCCTTCTTGCCTTTTTTGAAGATTGGAGTGACATATGGCTTCTTCCAGTCCTCAGGCACCTCTCTTAATCACCATGACCTTTCAAAGATGATGGAGAATGGCCTAGCAATGACATCAGCCAGTTCCCTCAGCACTTGTGGGTGTATCCCATCAGGGCCTAATTCTCTTACAAGTGACTAACCTCTGAAGGTAAATATGGATGGTCTTTGATTAACACTATAAGAAGAGCTATAGGAAATACTAGCTGTAATAAGTTCTCTGCATGTGGATCTCATAAGGGATGTACATTGCAATTTATTGCTGAACAGATAACAGTACGTCTATTTCCAAGAACTCAATTAGACATTCCAGGTTATTATCATCTGAGATGACTGTACACTGCAGCTGAACTATTAGACTCTTCTAAATAGTGTTCTCAGAACCTTTTGATTTTCATCAGATTTCTTGGACTGAAGGAATTTGATGGTACTATGAAAAGGACTGATGTGCCTGGGAAGGCTCTCCTTGGGGCCCTTTTAGAAGTCAGTGACAAAAGTTACTGACTTCCGTGAGGCCAAACATTGTTAACTCATTAGGAAGAAATGACCTTTTTGACAGTTGATTTAAGTACAGGTAATTGGGATATGCAAGTATTTCTACTTCACTACTAGTTCTGAGCAAATATTATCATAACATTTTACTATATTGCTTTCTTATTACTAAGTGTGGGAAGAACTACAGTGTGGCCTCAAAAAGTATGATGCTTTCCCACAGAAAATTAGCATTGCTTTTTTTCTTATCTGGAAGCTTTACCACTGGTTACTGAGCTGATTATTTGGCTGAGTGCATTCTATACACTACTCTTATTAACAAAGGAGTAACATTTAAGCCAGGTGTTTTACTAGAATTATTGCCTCAGTCCTGCCATCAGATTTATCAGATCTGTGTAGGCAAAGAGGCCACCCCGTGTGGATTCATTCTTACAAAGTCTTTACATATGAAATGAGACTATAGTATTTCAATGTTAGCTTTTCATTAAATGAACCAGAATGAAGAGATTATACTAAATAAACTGTGCTCTATTTCCTACCTAATAAAGCCTTAATAGCAAAGAAAAATTAAAAAAAACCTTTCCTATCATTTGAGTGACAGTTGCTTACTAGCTGGAAAGGTTAGTATACCTTTCATGTTGACAGCTGTGGAGAGTTAGTTACCACAGTCCAGTGCTGTATCCAGACTCCTATGACTGAGTACCCATCATGGCTTGGATTTTCTCTAGCATCTCATGAGCCCATCACCACTACACAACACTTCTTCAGGAACTTGGAAACTCATGTTCCAACTGGCAAAGCACCAGTCATGTCCTTAGCCAGTTTGTTCTGTGCAGAAGGACTCTTAAATCAGCTGAAATGGTAAGGGTAGTTGGTGCCTGTTCCCCAAGGTAGTGCTCTAAGAATCAGGATTTCCTGGGTGGTGTTGAATGTAATGATTTTGGAAAATATTTGTTAATTCACCTGTTTTCCATAAAAAAAGAAAGATGACTTGTTCAAAATAATATGTCCTGTGACTTCGTCTATATTCTTATAATAAACCAGAAGATTCAGTAACAGTATACTAGTAGTTTTAGATGGCAATAAACTTTATCTAAGTCATTTAAGTTAGAGAAGTATTAGCCTATGCAAAATTTTAAAGCCATTTGAATTGAAGATGCTAATGTTACTATATACTGAACATAGCCACTGCCTTACAGCCTTACAATATTCCTTTACAGGGATACTTTAACTGAATGCATCATAAGAAACAAAATGCATTCCAAACTAGGTAGCAAAAAAACTTTTTGACCCCAGAAAAGATACCTAATTCATCGGAAGTCCTGCTTTGCAGAATCTTATTAAACATAAAGACATTTACAAAGTACCCTATCACACATATTATACAAAGGCATGGTGATTTAGAAGGCACTGAGGAATGCTTTCCTAAGAAAATAATTCTCATCTGACAAAAGTAATGGGGAATTCAGGTTAAGATTTTTCAAATATTATTTCTGCAGACAGGCCAGGCTTTGAAAACTATGCATCATATCAGCTAGCTGATATCCAAAAGCCATGTGAATCATAAAAGGGCAAACAGAGAAAGAGTGAGCTGGTATTAGGGGGCTGATAGACAACTTCTGGCTGTTCTTACTGCAGTTAGTTAAATTACGGTTCCCAGCAGTCTTCTCCATCCATTTACTGAATGTTAATTTTACGCCTCCTCTGAGCTAGCAGAAGAGAATGTTTGTCTATCTATCAGGCGCTCCAATACAAAGTACAGCACCTTAACACAAACCCACTTTCACGGATATTTGAGAGCTGTCATTTCTTAAACCACCACAACAAGACTCATCAAGTCGATCAATCACTGATATTAATCATGTGACTATGGGTGAACACCCATACAAGTATTTTCATTTACTTCAGTGCCTCACCTCCACTAACAATATTCTTGCCTTGGCTTTGATTCCTAAAGCCAGATTTCTAAGGGCATTTAGTTACTAAAAATGCACCCAGTGATGTCAATGGTAGTTAAATGTCTATATTTCCTGTACTTATTGCAGAGGTACCCCTTGTATTTTTAGAAATCTAAACATCTTTAGCAATACGGCTCTAATGACTCTAGCTGTCCTGTGCCATTTTAATTGATCTAAGTTTTAACTAAGCAGAGTATGTCTCAGAAGCATAACTGATTTGTCCAGGTATAAATCCTGCCAAAAATTTCTCCATTCTAATTTCACTTTTGCCATTAATTTATGTTTTGGATTTGAGTTTATCATTTAAGCTTAATTCTTGATCTCACTGGAACTGGAGCACTGCCACTGAATTCAATGGAAGTAACTTAGGCCTTGAGCTATTTTCTTTCCTTTTTTTTCCATATTACCAGGAACAGAACAGAAATGAAGGAGTCTGGTGCTAAAATGGCGATCAGGGACAGCCAGAATTGGTGTTACGCAACTGTATTTTGAAATGTGGAGGCATTTTATATTCAACTGTCACTAGCTAATGAACAAAAGAAGTCTTGGAAGTGGGGACTAGATTCCTAGTCCTGCGCCTCCAAACTGGGGCCTTAACACAATAGGCTGCAGCAGGGACACTGCCAATCTCCTCCTCTTCCACCCCTGGCATTCCTTCCTGCCCGCTGCCTTAGCTCCCCCAGGGAATGCTACCTTATCCAAGTTATCCTGTTGTTTGGTACCTAACTGCTAGCATGCCAGAGAGGCATGTTTACTCCCCTGGGCTAATTAAGACTTAAATCTCTGTTCTCTCACTTCCTGGGTGAATATTCTAGCAACTAAACAATTATGCACTCAGTGTTACCATAACATCAGATGTGGTCCTTGTAGCCCTGGCCACAGTTAACATTTCAGTCTTCTCCAGGGACTTTAAACTGAGTTCAAGTACCAATCCAGCTAACCCCATTAAATAAGAGAGGCGTAAGTGGGAGATAAGCATCCGTCTTTCCACTTCTGAGTATACGTGGGAGACTAACGTTAACTACCTTGGAAGTTTTCAAGCTAAGAAGGGAGGCAACTAATGAACGTATGTAGCTATGTATTAGGCAGTCTGGAAAGTAGAACAGACTTTTTTGCTCTCTGAGACCAACGTAGAGTTTTTGATTTTAGGCAGAACTTGTTCAGACTGGATCTGACTAAGAGAATCAGTATAAAAATTAACAATATTATATTTTTTCCCCAAGACTTAAAAAATGTATGTTCACTTTTATAATTTGAACCTTTGAATATTGTTCGTCCTTCAAACCTCTCCTATGCTTTAGGTCTTCACACATGTTCTTCATACATGTATGAATTTAGTCCACTGGTTGCATTACTTGCTTCCTCAGCAAAGAGCAGGTTTTACTGGATAGTGAGACAGGAACTCTTATCCGATTCTCTTCATCCTTTAAATGTTTCTACACTATCTATATTAAATAGTAATAACATAACTGGAAACTTCAAAAACAATTATACTGAGATGTGTTAGGTGCTAGAACAACAGGGAATGCTAAAGAAAATAGAGCGCAAGAGAGAGAGAGAGCGTGCGTGCAAGAGAGGTTTTTCCTCCAATGCTGTGTTATATATTATATTCCCAGTTCACTGGAGAGAGAGATTAATACAAATTCCCCAGACAGGTAAACAAGTCTGGGAAAGCACCACCCTCTGGGAAAGTTGCAGTAATTCACAAAGCCAGATAAACACAGAGTTTTAAAGAGACAGGCTGGAGACAGGACCCCAGCCTAGAGCGGAACAGAGAGGACAGGCAAAGACACAGCTCAGATCAAAGTGATAAATTTATGTCTATATCTACCTGCACCCCAAACAGCAAGCTGAAGGTGTGTGCAGATTGTTGACTGTCTTATGGTTTGTTTTCTCCATATCTCTGTGTCCTAAAATAAGAAGTAGTCTGCAGTATGAAAGCTGTCTAGTGGCTAATCCATTATGACCTGGACCTGGAGAGAAAAGGAGCAATCATGCTGAATTCAGTCAGACCTGCCAGATTATAAACACCAAGTGCTGGCAAGAGTTTAGAACAAGAATTCTGGTTTGAAGAGAAACAGCCGTGACCCCTCTGTGAGTTGGGAACAGGCTACCGGCTTGAAACCTGAGTGGGAGGCTCTAGAAAGCGTCAAAGGTTCAGTTAATCCTGAAACACCAATGTCATCAGAACCCTATATCTTCTGCTTTGCCTATCATGTGGGACTGCAGCCACCTCCTCCCACTAATGTAAAGTTTGTATTATGTTTTCCCACTTTAGGTTTCTCCTCAGACAACCAACAGCATAAGCTTGATGTTTCTTACTGTGTAACTGGAACCTTCTATGCTATGTAAATGGCAAAAAAAATAGATTGAATAAATATATCCTCTTACCTGCTTTCAGAATATTTAATATAAATATGAACAAACATACAGTCATAACTATTGCATTTCACAGACCTAGGTCCAAGCACATAAAGAATTTATATGCCTAAAGAAATATCAGGGAAGAACAGAGCATGTAAATCCAAAGCTCTGAAACCCAGAATCCACTGCAGCATGATGAGCATGACAAGCAACACATGATGACTATATGATCTTTGGTCACAAGATAGCAGGAAAATGTTTTGTAGATGGGCCTCTTTAAGCATGAAGATATCGGGGGCATAACTTTAGCTGCAGAGTCACGGAGCAACTGCAGGAGTGTGCAGCAAGCACATATCTGCAGTGGAAATGAAGCTGCAGCACTGATACTGGAACGATGTTGCGAATATGTCAGCCTTTAGCACTGCGGCTCAAATGTAGGAGGGGGCAGGGGTGGATGCACAAATCCTCATACAAACAGTCTAAGTTTTATTATTTAATATAAAATAGAGGCGTCCCAGGAGTCAAAATCCAGGATACCTCTTTTCCATATGAGTGATTAACCACTGGGCTATAAAGAGAGGTTTGTGTGGTTCACTGAGCTGTGAAATTGCAGTGGTTCATCTCCAATATGAGGGTCGATGAGCATTTTGTGTACCCTTCTCCCTGCCCCACTCTTCATCTTTAGCCAGTGTATGGCAGGATGGCTAAGTCGTTTCCATGGGAGGTGGCAGATAGGTGTGTGGATTCTTTCAGGCTGAGGAGCAAAATTAATCGAGTGCTTCCTTTGCAACTGCTATAATCCCCAGGCTATTAAGTGAAAATTGTCCTTGTCCAGTGAATAACTTTCAGAAGAAAAGCATGAATCCTGCTCCATTACTTAAGAGAATGGTTTCAAGTTTCCACTGCTGGCAGATGGGAGCAGGCCACAGATCTCAAATAGACAGAGGCACTTCATGGCAGACCTGCATGGTGCACCTCAGAATATGTGGGTTTAATATACAGACCTGACTTGTCTAATGGTCCTGAGCAGATCTCTGCACAGCATACAGGATGTTGGGTTCCATGTAAAGTATCTGTGTCCCCATGCCTGTACAGGAAGCACAAGAGATTAACGGAGTCTTTTGGATTTCACTCTAAGGTCTGGAAATGGAACAGTTAAGTGCTTTGGTGCCTCATTTATAAATATCTACCTACTAGCTTGAACTGAGCTCTGTCCTTTTCTAATATCAAACATAGTGTTTGAAGCACTGGTACGCAGGGAATTAGAACAGAGCTAGGAATACAATTAATATAAATTAATTTGATGAAGTTTGCCACTTTTTCACTTTGTGTATGCCTTCAAAGCAATAGTAGTTTTCTCAAATGCATATGTTAACCTAAGTTATGTTTCAAATAATTTTTCTGGAAATGTATTTTGGTCTACAGGTTGTTTATGAGTACTTTGTTATGCATACAGTCTCAAGTGATGTTTCTAATCAATAAATTATTTTGTCCAGTTTCTGGGCAAAAGACCAAACAGTCTGGTCTTCTTTCACTGCATAGGTGGTTCAAAAAGCAGCCCAGATTAGAGATTTTAGTACCTTGTCCTAAAAATATCTTGGCCACAGAATAAAAAAACACTAATATAGCCTGAACTTATTCCACTGCAAATTTGTTTTAAAAAAATATATCATGAGGTTCTTTTCGTACTTCCTTGCTTATTCAGGATCAGGTATTATCTGCCACCCCCCTCCAACTTTGTGCCAGATGAGGTAGCATCTGCAGCACCTGCAGCTGCCAGAAAGCTGTCACAGAGGCATAAAGCCAATATAAACTTTTTGTTGTGTATGCTCTGGGTAATTCAGCACAAACGTGATCATTTGCCCGTACCTAATCTGTATCATATTTGTACTGTTGGGTCACCTGGTAATACTGAGATTCTGTAACAGTAATCATGAAAGCACAATCTTATTTGCCTAGCAAGAGAATGGTACAACAGAGTGTAAACAAAAGAGAAATTAATTATAAAACCTACAGGACCTTAAGGATGCTAGAGACATCTTTATGAATACATGCACACGGTGGGACTGCATTTAATATACATTTCTGGTGCATACACTGCACGGCCACTATCTATATGTGCAGAAGGTCCAGAGAGTCCATCTTGCTACGTGTGGATGCCGTGTTGCCTGAAATCAAACACATCTGGCACCGGACCTACCACATGCTGGCTCTGAGGATCTTCTCAAAGTAGGGGCCCAGGCTTTTGCACGTGGGAGTTCCCACTTGGAGAGTCCACTGTAATACCTGTGTGATTTGTTCTTCACATGCATATGTATGTTTGGGCAGATGCATACTATTTCACTGATTCCAATTTGGAAGAACAATACCTCCTTCCTCCCTTAGAATAGAAGATAAATTGCATGAAAAAAATAAACACTGAATTTATCTTGAAAGCACACCTTTTTAATATTGACTGAACACTGGCAAAATCAACACACTTTTTCTTATTCTATGTAGCTGGCTTTTTGGTAATGCTTTGGAGTTTTGGTCCATTTGTTCAGAAAATCCCTTTTATTTTCTCAGCAGGCTTCTCACAGTTGTAGGACAATATCTCCTCTCCTTCATGTCTTTCTTCATCTCTCTCTACACAAGCACATCCTTTGACCTTTCTTACGATTAGGGAAACCACTGTGTTATTCCAGTGCTCTAGTGTAGTTTCTAATGGGCACAACTTGGAAAGTGCCTTAGGCTGGTACTCTACTAGATCTGTTCCATCCTAGATGAAAAAAATCAAGATGAGACAAAATACCCTACCGCTGTGGGTTCTGATCATTTCTGTATTCACAGAAAAAATAAATTGACCGAAAGTTGCTTGTGGCTCAGCTAAGCAGAGAAAAAACATTGAAGGACATTAGTGAAGCCAGTAAAAGTAACCCACTCAAAGAAAATAGCTAGACTTTTTCCAGTGTGCTGTATTCATTTGAGGTTAGTGGTTAAATAGAGAGGATTTATATCAGAGTTTCCACTTAATAAAAGTATTTGTGTGGATGATCTCTGTTTAGTAACTGTTAGCAGGGACTTTGCAAAATGTAATTCTCAGAAAAAAAGAGTAGGCCATCTTATTGAGACTGTTATCAAAAGTTTATGAAACCAGTGGATGTTGATTGTGACAGAACATAAATGGCACTCTTGATTTCTTATGTTTTTATAGGCTGAAAGAGCAATGTATTTCTGGAGGAACTAAGATATTTGTTATTCCAAGAGCACAAATCAAGTTTACGACCTGAATATGCTGTATATGTAGAAAATAAGCAACCACAAAATTCCATCTTATAGTGGATGTGATAACTTGCAGGATATATGAATTTGGAGAAATCTTTATGATTCTGCTGTAATACATTTATTTTGAAGTCATTAGAGGAGACCAAACTGAACAGAGGAGAGAAAGGTTAGGGATCAAACAGACATCTCTTTTAGATCCATGCAAATTAACTGAAGATATTGACTGCAAGTGTTCATCCCTGCCTACCAGGTGGAATTGCTGCCTCCACACTTCTATCAGCAGTATAGTACTTCCTCTTTTGCACTTCCTAGAGGGTCAGACAGTTAATTCAGGTGCCCTGTTTAAAGTGTTCTTGTAAATCCCTTGATTGTCCATACTGCCCTTAGTCAGATACTTTGCTTTGCATCCTTCCTGGGTTCCTGCCTTGTCAGAAATCTTGGCTATTACCCCTGCTTTCCCTTCTCTCTACAGAAAAAAACACCAAGAGGCAATTTGTCTGTAATGGCAATTAATTAATTAATAACTAATGAAATTATAGATTTGATAAAGGTAACAATGTTAATGAAGCAAATATCATTTGGTAAGACACCACACAATATCATGAACAATAAACTAGAATGATGTGAAGTCAACAGGGCACACAGTAAATGGATTATAAACTACCTAACTGGCAGGTCTGGAAATACAGCTATAAATAGGGAGTAATTGAGCGAAATCCCACAGGGATAATCTTTGACCCTAATATTAATTTACATTTTAATTAATGAATTAAAGGAGGAAAAAAAAAAAACAGTTATCACCATAGCTTGCTTTTGGTACAAATGTGAAAGGACTGGTGAAAAAGTGAAATGGCTGGGTCACTGACAACATTTTATCCTGATTGCTTAGGTAATGATATGGTTTCCATCATGATCAAAAGTAAAATCATGTATTTAAACACAAAGAATACAAATGGTTCTCCCAGGACTTGAGGGAGAGGAATCAAGAAGAGGGGCCTTCTACTGGATCTCAGAGTCCTGGTGGATGAGATTTCCCAAAGTGACATCAGTATTAAAAAGGATAATGGAGCTCATTGACATATAAACAAAGTGATAATGGTTTGAAGTGGGAAGATTCCTCTGTGATGTGCTGCAGCTGAATCAGAGCTATCTGACTTGAAGCAGGAATTAATATGGAGCAAATCAGTTGCCTTTGTTGTGTATGAGGTCAGATGAACAGTCCCTTCTGGTCTTAAAATACATTAATTTATGTATGGGACAAAACGATGCTCACTTCATCCGTACCAAGAGGATCAGCACAGCATAAAGAGAACAGTAATTAATTTTCTGATTATTATTTTGACAAGAAAATTGCAAACAACTCTCAACAATTCCTCAGATAATTCAAGTTTTTCAAAACTGGACATTTCAACGTGTCAATGGTTAAAAAATTTTCATTCTCATGTTTTTTTTCTTTTCTCCCACCTTTACCAGTGAATGAATGATGTTTGGGAGTTCCCCTCCATTTGTAGTCCTTTTTTTTCTTTTTTCTTTACTTTTCTGTTATTCTCAAAAATTCCTCACTTGAAAAAGTTACAGAGTAGTTAAAGGAAAAATGAAACTCTCCATCTTGCAGGCACTGGTTCTTTTCCCCAAGCACCAATCAGAGCTGCTCTGTCTCTCACCAGCTGCCAAGACCCACACGGGGTAATAGCAGTCAGGAATCAGCCAGACACCCACAGTTCCAGCAACACCTTCTTTCTCCCCTCTGCACCCTCTTTGCTGGTGGCCAGAGGGTAGGTTAGCTTAGGAGCTCCTCCTGCAGCCCTTCACCACCTGCAGATTTCCCTAATTAAAAGGAATTTGGAAGCTTTATGGGGTGATTCAAATTGGCCAGAGCAGTTTGGAAAATCAGGGTGTTTGCACTGCTCTTTTTCCCTGTCCTGAACGAAGTGTTACATTGAAAATGTAAATGCTTTCAAATAAAGAATTTTAGAACCTTGCACATGGCTGCAGACTGAAATCCAGACTGATGTTTTCATGAGCCTGATGATGAAAGGACCAACAGTTATTTAGATGATTATCACATACCAGGTCATAATCATATTCTCAAGGGTTACAAGAAGTCATAGGGTCGTCTTCAGACGGTATGTTGATATTCAGTATGGAAAATTTTCTTTAGAGCTATCTGGAAGATGGTGGGGGGATGCAGAGCCTACAATTAGAGACATTTAGGAGTAATTTTATCAACAGCTGGATTGTGATTCTGTGATAGAAAAATCATTCCAATCCTTTTGAATTGCTATGTACTTAAAAAAAGTCCGAGCATTTAAAGGGAGAAAAGATATCAGACAGCAAGTTTCCTTGAACTAATACAATCTGGGGCTGAGGAATTTGGAAGGTGTTTTATACGGATTTTTGTGGGTTTTAGCTGGGTGGCCAAAGTATACTACATTAATTTCAAGTCTGCATTTACAGACTGCAGCAGCATGGAGAGTAAACAATTAGGTTTGTTTGCTTTCTGAATTGTGATACTCTGGGTGTTTCATTCATTTAAAGGTATATTGATAGTATTTCACACCTTGACAGTACCTGTCACTCCAAGATCTCAAGCGCTTTACAGTAATTAATCAGTGAAACCCTTCCCCCCTCTGTAAGCCACGTATGATAATGATGAAAATGCAAATATGTAATGCATTCTAATGAACAAATGCATAATAATGAACAATTCTGAAAAAAAAAAAAAAAGACTCTTCTATGATAGGTAAGTATTATGAATCCTAGTTTGTATATGGAGGAATGAAACAGTAGAGAAGTTAATAGTCATGGCCGGTTAGTAGCAGTGCAAAATATGAAAGCTACAAACACTGAAGCAGTAACCACAACTGGCACTAGAATTTTGAGAAGTGCCCAGTACCCATTAACTCCTGTGCTTCTTCAAGTAAATGACCAAATAAGAACAGTTGGAGGTGTAGTTCATACAAAAAGCCATCTTCCAATTCCATTCCTTAAATTCCAAACAAGGTTCCTCCCAGTCAGAGATTACAGGATATGAAAAGCTTGTTTCTGCTGCAATGGTAATAGGAAAATGTGGTAAGGAAAGGCTGACAGAGAGCGTATGCTGCTCCAGGCAATGCTAATGAGCGGGCCACTCATTAGCACAGTAGCCTTCCCTGTCATAAATCTGCCTCTGATTTGTTAATGTTTGCTAATATGTAGTTTACTGTAATAAAATAGAATAAATTGTACTAGCTAAATTGCCTGTGAAGTTTCAGTTTCCCTTTGCAAGACTGGAGCTGCCTACTTGGTTCATTTGCTTGTTCCATTCCATCCTGCTCTGTTTTGTATGGGTTCGTGCATCCTCTGTCTTGAACTCTGAGTTATAGATCAAATGTACCCATGAGTTCCAAGCAAAGCTAAATTGAAACCACTTGGTTTCATTTGGTTTCATGTTGAAATCATGCAAAACCAGACATATTATTTTTATAAAAGGTAATTAATCAAATTACCCAAACCAGGTTTCTGAGGAGCTTCCAGCCAACCTGGGTTGAGATTTGAGTATGTGGGTCCATACAAGGGCATTATAGTGAGACCATATTGATTTTAAGCACCTTGTGATCTTTCACCAGCACTCATACCCATTTTCTAGATCCATATACTTCCATCACAACTCCTGACCTCATGGCTTATGCTGTAATCTAGACAGATACATAGAATAATTACGTAGTACTAAAGTTCCTTTTCTTGGGATGAAATTTGGCATTACAGATGATACTAAAAGGAGAAGAACTATTCTACTTCCTTCCATTGACTGTGAATTCCCTTACTGTTGACACTTAACTGATGCATTGGTAAGCTGTTTCAAGAAGCCATACTAGCAGAAAAAGGTTCTTCTTCTTGTAGGTTTAACATCCTGTTGACCCAACAAGCTGAACCAGCTCATTTAAGAGTCAAACAACTCACTCTAGAGTCAGACAAACACTAGTGATCATGCAGGAGAAGCAGAAGGAACATAAGTTGAGGAACCTAACTTATCACAGGACTCTGGAGATGCTATTGGACTGACCTATCTGTAATGTCAAAATGCACCCTCAAAAATCCTAAGTCTTATTTAAATAGACTGCAATCAGCAACATCTCTATTTAAATATCACTAACATAATCCAGGTGTAATAGGTGTAGACATGAACACACAATGGTTTGGTACAGTACAAAGCTTTAGTGGTCATGAGTCATTTTACCTGACAAAGCCAAAGATATTTCAGATAAGTATTTTATGATGGTTTAGAGAGATTATAAAAATGTGCAAGGAAAGTCTGTTGTATTCCTTTTCTTGTGTGGTCAGGAGCTGAAAGACACAACACTGTGTCCATTAAAATCTATCACTTCACGGTAGGGAGGTGTCTAGAGGGTAGACATCTATATGCCTAAGTTCCCTTTATAATCATTAGAAATCTGGTCACTATAATCAATGGAGTCTAAGATGTGATTCATCCTATCCTCAAGTAACTGCGTAAAATAGGTGTAATGAACTGTGCTCTAAAATTACCTATTTCTCTCCACTGACAAAAAAGGAATCATAAAGTGACCATCTCAATGTAGTTATTTACACTGTTTCAGTATAGTTTTTTACACTGAAGGACTTTGAACTTTGACAAAATGAAAGTCTCCTGTCAGTTACACAGAGTTCTAAAGTGGGATTTCTAGAAACTAATAAAATGAAAATTAAATTGATGTGTGCTTATTCTGCATAAAAAGTATCCACAAGGTGTTTTAACGTGCTAAATTAGTGTCAGGGTCCCTAAAATAATTTTAAAATAATTTCAGAAATCTTCTGTTTTGAATTCCAAAAATCTCATGTCCGTGACATAACAAGATTTCAAGTTTTTTGTCGTTGAAAACAGGTCTCACAAAAAAGGATTTCTCTGGCAAACAAATTTATTATGAATGCACTATTATTTGGTTAAACGTAAAATATTATAAATGTTGGCTGAGATCATAAATGTTTTTATAACAGTCATTGTTCCTGTGGTCATTAATGAATTAGGATATAAAACAGTCATATATCAAAGCCAGATCTTCAAAATCTTTTGCCACAAATCCTCTTTTCAGCAAATTAAATATCTTTTTTGCAAAGATGGTTAGCTACTCTGTTCAAAAGGTAGGAGTGAACCATAGTCAATGTGAAAATAGATTTATAAATAAGACGTACTTGTGGAACAGTGCTCTTAAAAAGCCTGATCAAAACTTACTTTTTTGACAAAGAATAGTTAATTGACACTGCAAGAAAGATATTTACTGTACTGGATAGTGATCACCTAGCAAAGCACTGCAGAGATTTATTTTTGGTACGCTACTGTATTCTTTTTAATTTACTGAGTAGTCCCTGATTTGTCTGAAACTTTTGTAATTTTATGCACATGAAAGAACTATATATAGTGGAAGAAGGGAGAAATTATGGATGAGCTTCACAAGGGCTTTGATAGGATACAGACTCAGCTTCCTTTTAATCATCTGGATATCATCTGGCCGATCATCTGCTTCTTCACAAAAGAAAACAAACACTAGACATTTTTGGCACAAGATTTAAGTTGACTGGTATTAAACAGCAGCTGTCCCTCCATAGTAACCCTTCCCCTCAATAGAGATTCTAATTTTAAATATTTAGGTTTCCATGTAGATGAGACTGCGTACTTCTAGAGATATACTCATGCATTTGTTTATAGAAAAGGGGTTGAGATGAAATTAGGTGTGTTTTATTATTTGAAGACTTGTTATACTTTGCCTGTCAGGAGAAATTTAGCACTGTAATTAATGTTTCCATGAATTAAACGCAGCAGTCTAATACATACAGTGACAGTATTTTAAGTAAAATATATGGTTGCTCTATCATCTGTTTAACAGACTTTGCCAGTTCGTATTTCAGTGCCCATTTTGAAAATTAGTCAATTTCTGCTTTTTCTTCCATTAAAATATCATTTTTGCTTTGCACGGGAAAGAAACACAATTTTTTTATTGCTACAAAGAACAAAAAATTTTTTTCAATATTCTCCGAGTATTCAGAATATTTGAATGGGGCCTAGACTCCAATATGAATCTGGGGTTGTACCTTTAAATATACCTTTTGGTCCTGAGGTACAAAGACAGAAATAATTCCAAACATTGGAAACATTGAGCATTGAAATATTTCCCTTCAAAAGAACGCAAACATTTAAAAAATATTTTTACCAGTTTACCAGGATATGAGCCAAGAGCCATATAGACAAATATACCCTATTAGAGGATCTGAATTCAGATTTTCAAAATCTTAAGGCTCCAAAAGGAAGAAAAAAGATTATCAAGATAGGTCAGCACCTACCAGCTCTCATTATTGTCAGTGAGGTCATTGGCGTGTTGGAAATCCTTAAAAAAACAGGAATTTCTATACACATTGAAATGAGTGGTGCTGGATTTTGTGAAAATCCAGCCCTATAAAGTGAATGATCTTTTAATCCATTTTTTTATGTCAGTACATACTAATCATACTGAGTAAAGGATAAACCCAGCCTGTTTTACTCTCACGTGAAGTCCCATTAACTGTCTGTGAATTGGATCAGCAATATTTGAAGGTTCTTGAAGAGTTTGTGACTTAAGTGCTTCTCTAAGATTGTATCTGGAGAAACTCAGAAACTCCCCTTACTAAACATTTTGCTTGAGTGAAGATGGCTGCAATCAGGCAACATTTTTTAATTTTCTAAAAGATAAGTGTACAGTAGCTAAATCCAAAAAGAATGCAGAGGAGTCCACAAGCAGCATCTAATAGCAAATGCATATAAGAATGGCTTAAGACATTCTACCCTTCAAAAGCTAACCACAGTGTCATTTTCTTGATAAAAGATAAGTAAAAAAGCATGGCAATGACATGCAGAGAGAGATGGTCATATTGGCAGTAGGAGACGGATTTTAGGAGAGACAAGGGCAGGGAAAATATGGTAGATCACATACTAGAAATTAAGATGGAAAGACAACACAGAACTACTTCTAGTTAACATGTGAGGAGGGTTGTTTTGTTTTACCTTTTTTACATTTTTTCAATGGTTTAAATCTTTCACTCCAGTTCACAATGCAGAGAGTCCAGAAACAGTTTCAATGACATAGCTGACTTTACCTCATGAGAACTGTAATGTCTCGTGAGACAGAGACTATAGGCATAGCCTCTCAGAGCATTTTCTATGGCTGTACCAAACACAGAACATTCAGAACTGAATGTTCATGCCTTTTTTTATTCCATCAGGAGAAACTACTGCTTTGTGGATTTTTAAGGCTTTCATTTTCAGAGAAAATGACTTAATAGTGACACATGAACAATCCCTCAGTTAAGAGGGATTCCTTGTTTCCAAATCCAGTTTCCAAGAGTATTTATGATTTCATGTTAATCACAGTTTTGTTGCTTATCTTTATTTTATTTATTTATTTATTTATTTATTTATTTATTTTACTATTGGAGCTATTAACGTAGTAAAAAACCATTAAATTAAAAACCTATAAAAGAAGAAAAAAAAGATTTATTTTGAGATATAATTTATTTCACTATTTGATTTTGTCCTGGAGAGGAGTTTGATTGTTTACCCGTACACGTACAAGGTACATGCGGTGAGTTTGCCACATAAATGGACTGGGCAAGTGAAGTCCAATCGAAATGATGAATTCAGTCTTGGGTGTTTCTGACTTTTAATTATATCAATGAAAGCAATATAGTCTCATCAAATGTGTGCAGTCAAGTCAGCTCACTCCAGGAAAAAGTAGTAAAGAAAATTGGAAAATAATAGATGAATATATGCTTACGAAGACTTTAAAACAGATAATTGAAATATTCTGTCTTTATAATTTTCTCTCTATATTCTTTTTAATTCAACATTCTAATTACTTTTTAAGGCCAGTGATTTAACCTGCCCCATTTTAATCAGGAGAAGTTAAAACTCCATGATGAAACAAATGACCTGAGTAGCTGTTTACCTCCTTGTCATTGTTACCAATGGATCTTTTATGTCAAAATAAAATGTTGTTTGAATTGCTGACTAGTTTTCCCTAACTAGCCCACAGGGGTGTTTGGTATATGGTGAACATTACTCACACTGTATGCAATATAATCTTTAATGCAATAGACTTTTCCACATGGTAGTGGATAAACACTAGTTCTTCTATTATTATTCCAAGGGCAAAGAACCAGATTTTGCTCTAAATTGTATTGTAACTGCATTGGCAGGTCTTTTCCTCTTTTGAAATATGTGGAGTCATTATAGATTTACACCACAGTGACTGAAGGTAGGGTTTTTCCCACTGTACAGCATAAATCAATGGTAGTATGGATGTAGTATGGATGTGATCCACGAGTCACACATGTTGAGGGTAGTATACAGGCAGGCACAGAGTGCAGATCTGCCACAGCTACTTGTGATACACCCTGATGTCACCAGTGGTGAGAGCTAACAAGAAAAGCTTAGGTGACCAATGCCTGGATCTTGCAAGACTTGTGGATATATGCATAGAGAAATATTCATCTCTTTCATAGGAAAAAGAGAAGTTTCAGGTCACCATTTTCTCAAGATCTTAAGCATCCAATTCTATGAAAATTTATTTGAGGACTAGGAAAACAGGGACTGGGTAAATCTAAGTTTAGCTGCTTGCAAGGAAATGGACTTTACAAGCCAGATGGTCCTTCCCAGTTGTATGTTCCTTGTCTGAGAATGGAGTCTAATACAAGTGGATTCAGACCACTCTTTTAAGATGCTATATTAACTGTAACAAATCTAGGCTTCTACTTTCAGTTGCTTTGAATCACACAGTTAGATACTTCAAACAGGCAAAAATCAGCTCTGCAAAAATCCCCAGGGTTCCTTTTCCAACAAAAAAAGATAACAAATCCAGACTTTTTATGATGGAAATGTCTCCTCTACTCCATTACCAAAAGATTGTTGACACTAGAATAATTTGTTTTCATTTTGTCACAGTAGTGATAGTGGAAGAGTCATAACAAATAGACCTCAAATTTGTTACTATTAGATTCATTTAGACACAAGAAGGTGGTTAAAATCTTAGTAATTGGACTACATTAGCATTACCTCTGTTGCTATAGCAATTGCAGCAGAGCAATGGAAAAATGGGAAAATACCCCTCAACTGAGGGTTTAATTGTAATTGATTTGACTGGTGCTAGGTACAATGAATACAGATATACACTATTTCCCATATTGCTCATAAAGTGACATAATCTTGCTACAAAGAGAGAACAAAAAGGATGCCTTTATAATCATTTAGTAGAGAAAAAGCTGTGCTCTGCATTCACACTACATGAGCAAGCAGTGTAGACCAGAAGATGCAAGCAACTGCAGAGGTGTTTGTTTTGGACTACTTCTAGTCTAGTCCTGTGCACTGAATGCCCATTAAGAGTTAGAGCTTACTGAGTGCATTCCTGGAATGCATCTGCTGTCAAGATCTTTCAGACAGCTCTACAATGTGAACTAAAGCAGGGAAAGTGGGAACAAAAGTGCACTCCCTACTATTAGTGGGGATCTAGTCAATGAAGTCAATGGAGTATAGCTCCATAAGTGCCTATTTTTCTCTACTGACTGCAGCAAGAGTTTGACATGATCAGCTTTCTAAATTAAGAAAGAAAATGCCACCTTCTCTGTCTCTGAAAATAAGAATGCTGTCTAACAGTGAGAATAGGACATTTATAACCGTGATCCCCTATATGACTTCTTTGGTATCTACAAAATGTAGACTACTGCTTCAACCTTTTCCTGCATTCCACTCAGAATGGTTCCTTTCCTCCTCTTCTACCTATTTTCTGGGAACTCGGTGAAATATAACCTGCTATTCCTCTCTTTTGGTTAAAATTGGCAGTAAGTTCAAAAGTCATACAGGGATGGCCTGACAGATAAAAATGCAGAAAGACTGCTTAATCATGTAAACTTAATTTCTTTAAGAAAAAAATCCAAAACCTTGAAATATTATCAAAATCACAGCAGAAGACTCAGAAAAGTATCTACATTATACAAGAGGTACCCAATGCTTTATAAGCTTTACAGTCAAATTAGGGCTGCTTCCCCAACTATATGTAAGCAATGTATCACTGCAGATTTTTTTTAGCCAGAGCCACTAGCTGTTATGTAAATTTCTTTCTTTCAAACCATTCACTTCCATTTTGGTTTTAAGTTACACAGGCAAACAGAGCTAAAAGAACAGAGTTGAAGCAAAGAGACACTAAAATGATGCAAAAGAACACACCAGAAAGAGGTATTCCTTCATTTTCTTATATTTGCACAAATGGAAATTTGAAAAGTGAAAATGCTAACAGTAGTTTAAAAGTATTGGGTATCTTGGGCAATTTAAATCCTTAAAGATTACTGCAGAGAGAAAGATATTTCCACATACTTATTCTCTGCCAGTATCAGAAATTCCCCTTTATTAAACAAGTTCAAATAACAGCTCAGAGCTTCCAAACACTTAAGGAAAATGTGAAGCATTATGTTTTCCATAGAGAAAAAAAAGACAATATTTTCATTTCTGGAATAAGTCATTTTATATTAAGTGAAACAACAAAACCAGAAAAAAATATATATAAAAAAATCCAATTGCCATGAAAGCACTATTCCATCTGAGAACTACAGCTACCCCTGGAGAGAGCAAAGTCCTGGAAACTGAAACATGTACTGCATGGAAAATGGAATCATTACCATTTTGTATGTTGTAGTTTCATATACCACAATAAAGGTATGTCTGCCAGTTTCCTCTGGAATTAGAAAATATTTTCATTTACTACTAGCATGATTCAAGTATTTCACTGTACTAGGTTTTCCTGAGCTTCTGTCAGCAGCAGTTTATATTGTAGAAAGTGGCAGAAAAAGTATCTAAGTACATTATTTATGTAAGCGTAAATTGTTATTGATCATTCTGGTAGTGATGATGTTAACAAATATTATTGCTAATGGTTGAAATGATTTTCTGATCTATTAGTGAAAATAACACAAATTGTTTCAGTAAAAGAGCAAATTTTCAGTCCTCAATTTCCTATTTGAAATTATTTTGGTGAAGGAGCAAGGATAAAGGAACACAAGACAGAGACAGTCTGATTGAAAATGTTTGGGCCAAGATGGTACATTTCCATGTTGTAGAAAGCAAAACAAAGAAAAAAATAGAAATGCCCTGTACTAGAAGTATGAAAAACAGAACTGCTCTATGTCTTAATGTCACATTAAGAATTTAGAAAGCAATGATACATCCAATGATGAGGGCATAGACTTGATCTGGAATTTTCAATCCAATATTTTTCTGTCAGAAAATACTATATAGTTTCATATCTTTCTTGAGAGTGAAAATGAAGCTTTAGCAAAAAAAGTTTTAACAAAAAGCTTTAACAGAGATATTTTCAGCATGGAGTGTTTGAGCAAAGCAAGCATAAAAAAGATGGTAGAGCAGCCAGTAGCTGAGAGAGGTAAGTATGGTGCATAGTTCTGGATCTGAGTTCCTGAACTGTTTATACAAGTTTGAACAGCTGCACCATGAGAGGCTGAGAGGTGTGACTGAATACTCAGTGATCTTGTGGTTAAGACATCCAAACTGGATTGTGCAAAGAGCTAGATGCGCAAAGCAAGGATATGAATGATATACTTCTACACTGCTGCATTACCTGCCAGGCTATTCTGTGGTGGGTCTCTTGCCTTTGGTTTTGACCAGACATTCCATCTTGTTGATACGTACCAGTTTCAACATTTTCCAATATAGCAAGTTTCACTGGAAAATTCCCAACCAACTTTCATCAAGAATGGGCTTTTGTTCTTTGGGCCAGATGAGCCACCCCACCACCTTTCCCACACTTTTTGGCAGGTAGCAATTAGTATGAGTGCCAATGGGCATCATCCCAACCCTGGGAGGTCTTCAGCACAAACTGAACCAGGCACTCAGGGAACTGCCATGAATTAAGACTGCAGCTGGAAACATTCTTATTACAGGATAAAGAAAGGCCTGGAGAGAAGCAGCCCATGATCATGGTATCAAGCTGCAGCAGATACCTAAACAAGTGCTAGGAATAAAATATCGGGCTGAAAGCAGACTGGGGGAAAATGATGTACCATATTTAGAAATCAGATTCTGGTTAGACAGTGAGAAACCGAAAGACATGAATGCTGTGCCCAGAAGAAAAATTGAAAAGGGACTGTGGTAATGTATCTGTTCAGATATTGCAATTATCTATGAGAAATCCATGCATCCTTCAGGCAATTAATTATGCAATGTAAAAGTGGATAGAGACCCAAGAACATAAGCAAAGCATTAGTCCTAATATTCACATACCCTGTGGAACAGCTAGAAGTGTGCTTCCCAGAAGCTGATCAAGAGGAGCACTAGCATCTCATGAAGACCCATGGCTGTGTTCTGTGGAAAGGAATGAGTTAGTCAGATGTGTGGTCTCATCGCAAGGGCTGGTAATCACTGCAAAGAAAGCGTGCTTACATGCCGCTAGACTAAGCACAGTTCTTGTTACTGAGACACTAGCATTATACTGTAAGAATAAGGAGAACTCAGAACTCAGTAACATGTATAACTCTGTGGTGGCAGAGATATACATTAAAGCATGCGTTCTGGAGATAGGTATTCTTCCAGCTCTGTGGAACAGTAAACATGAAAAATGCAATACCTTTGTTTCTTTGTCGAAAATGTTGAAGATGGCAGACAGTAGAAGAGTTATACTGCAGAGCTAGCCATGTCTCAAAGAGCAAGTGCCCCAGGTACTTAATCCCTACTATAGCCAAAACATCTGAGTTTTGTTTAAAAAGGCAGGGATAAAACAAAGTTCCAGAGAATTTGGAAGTTGACACAAATGCATCTGTCATGTATAGAAAAGAGACATGTCTGGGATGAGCGGAGGAACAACTACTTCCCAAGCAGAAATGTTAAATCAGTAGCATATGTGGATCTATGCAAAATATTTATAGTCCAGTAATCAACCAAACAAGGAGAGCTACAATAGATTTTTTTCATTATAAATAACAGAAATTACAGAATAGCAACAGATTAACACTCCACTTTCTAGGAAGTGGGCTGAATGGAAGACACTCAGGGCAAAACTAAGGTCACAAACAAAAATGTCTGTGATGCCTACAAAACTGTCAACAGGTTGCTCTGATTGCGTTAAGACCACTAACATCATGCTGACCAAGACTTTCTTATTGCTTCTGTGCACTTCCCTATCATCATTGCCACTTGTGTGTACTGATTCTCAGCTTACACACAAATTGAGGCAGACACCATCTTTTTGATCTTTGGAAGACTGTGTGGCAAAGCTGACTTGTTCAGACAACAGAACTCCATGCCCTGCAGTAGAGCACAAATCAATCAGTGTCAGCTGGGAACTTAAGCACAAGTTATCATCTACTAGGTGCTTTGAAAGCAAATGAAGACAGAGTTGCAAGACATCCTAGAGTCTCTCGGTAGTTAACAACCTCATACAAGAAGGGACCTCAGAAAAAGATGAATCAAAGAACAAAGTCTTTGTTTCACACTCTAGAAGAATGAATGACAGAACAAAAAAGCAGTAAATGATAGGGCACGATAATGATCCAAAAATCCAAGACCAATATACCCAGGTCAGCAGATCTGGATTCAGCCATCAAGGAATAGGAGAAAGTCCAGGCTGCACTGGAAAACAGAAGATGGGAGATGCATAGTGGATAGTACTGCAGTAGGCAGTCAGTGCAGTCATCAGTGGTCAGTCATCTTGTATGTAGTTACACCAAGGCCAGGATCTGGACTTAAAAAGAATCTGGACCATCAGTGACACCAAATGCTTCTGATTTTTATGCAAGACTTACAAACAATATCAGATAATAGCAAGTAGCATCAGTAGCAAGTTGGAGAGAAATACAGTAAAAGTCACATTAGTTAGAATATGAACAAGCATATTGAAAAGATTGGTAAATCTATGATGCAATGAAGGTAAAGGATGGGTTCCTATAATACCCGTACGCTGCTTGCAAAATAGTTTCAATTCTTTGCATGCAGTTCTTAGCAGAACTGTGTGCATTAAGAGACTCCAGCAGTCAAACCCTAGGTAGGATTTTGCTAACAGTAGTCTTGGAATTAGGAATTTAATTTTAACTTATGCTACCTGACTGCTTCTGTGGGTGTAAGTTGCTTGTTTGAAGGTATATTGGAAGTCAACAGCAGAGTTGGAAACTGAGTTTTGACTTGTAAAATAGAACTCTGCTATTAGTGACCTATTAGTGACAAATGTTCATATTCTGGGATTGAATGGAAGCTGAATTTACCAAATTCATAATCTAGAAAATATATCTGGGGCAGTGACCTTGCTTATCTTAAATCTGATCTTAAATCTAATCAGACAAACTTTTTTTTTTTTTTCCTGAGAGTGACTGCATTCTATACAGCACTTTTAGTATATGTTTGAGATTTTTTCAAGCTTTTGGGGGGAGAGAGGGAGGAGGACATTGCCAGTTTCCTTTCAAGATTATTTTACAAATATAGATTTTATTTTTCTGTACACAAACTTATAATCAACTTTTAACACCCATTTTGCCTGAGGCTAAGATAGTCCTTTCTGCTTATACAAGGGAAAGAACAGAGAGGCCTATTGGATCTGTCTACAGATTTCTGTAGTCTCTTCATGACCTTGTGTCTGTTTACTCTGACATTGTGGAAGCTCCTGCCTTTGGATACCATAAAGTTTTAGAGACAGAAAGCAGAAGGAGAGGGAAACCATCTGCTTGCCACAGGAACTTCCCCTGCTGACCCCACATATTTCCAGCTGGAAATCCAAGCAAGAGTTAATGCCTGCTTCAAGCTAATGCCTGAGGCACAGATAACTTCCTTCAATCCTATGTGGCTCTTCCTGGCAGATGCTGAGGGACTTAGCATGTGGCAACGAGCTTGTGAAGGACTATGTGGCCATGCTAAAGGGACTAGGCTGGCTCTGCGAGGAACTGGCACTCTAAACTGGACCCTAGCTTTGCTCATTCTTATGAATCAAAGAATCACAAAATACCTGCCTCAGTTTAAACAAAGTGCAACTTTTTGCTGTTATTGAAATTTAACAGAATTATTCCAGAAATGATCTTACACTTCCACAGTCTACGTGATTCCCAGAAAGCACCATCATTCACTGCACTGAAATAGCTGATTTATTACTCACAGGTGTGAGCTAATTATTACATATTTATTACTTATTATTTTATTATTTGTTTATTTTGGAGAGGCAATAGACTATCTGTAATTAGGCTTGCAACCATTATGAAGACCTTTTTTAAGCTGCTGTATACCTTTGGCTTGCCTTGGCTTGAAAATTATTCTGCAGGCATTGGGGAATGGGTCTTGTTTTAGTCTGAAAAAAACATATGTCTAAGTGCTCAAGTTACTAAATTTCAACTCAGAAGTGGCAAAAGAATTTACTTTTCCTGCTTATTTCATTCAGAAGGTTTAAGAATATGTTTAATGGAGGAACGAAAACTATTTTGTTCAGCTTTGACAAATTTCCTATGAAATCATCCATTCTAATGCATTTGAGACCTAGTTTTGCCATGAGTTCCACCCTTAAAAAAGTCTGAGCATTCACAAAACCTGAGTGCAACCAGTTGGCATTTGCCTATTCACGATTCATCCCTGGATTTGGGGGTTTAGAATCTGTTTTCCATTTGTTGCACAGGCATCATCCATGTCAGATTAAAGGATAGTCAGTCATGAAACAAGGAGACAAACTGTATTTAGTTTGGACTGAAACACTGCAAGTTCCTTACCGGTGTCCATTCTTGCATTTGAATGTTTTTTGTTTAACTTTTCTATTACCAAAAGTTTGTGAGTTCTTTTCTGCTTATTTAAACGTAAAACCTTGTTGCTCTAACAAGGTCCTCCCCTTTAAGTGATAGAGTTGTGGCCTGTAAAACACTTGATTAACACATTCTTTGGCAATTTCCCACTACCACAACCAGAGATGGGATAGCTTTTTTTAAGAATAATCTTCTCCCTCAATAACTTTTGGCTGACATTCCCCATAAAATTATCAGAGCCAAGCTCTTGCAGTCCTCAAGTGACCAATCTGCAACTGGTTTGATCATGCCTCCCCTTCAGCAGGTAAATGCAGTTATGTTTTGACTCCATTTTGCTCTATTCCTTAAGGAGAAAAAAGGTTTTTCACAAGTTTATAGTTTTAAAAAAATCTTAATAGTGAAAGTCATCCTTCTTTTGACTTCAGAATTTTTCAGGGCCTAATTTATTTCAGTGTTTTATAGTTATTCTATTATTAATTAAAAAATGAAATAACAGCTAAAGAAAAGTGTTAAAAGACAATCTTTTTTCCCTTAGGCAATACACATCTTGAGACTTCACAAATGATCTCTCATTTGTTTAGTTAAAAGACATCTTTATTACCTCTTCCAGCTGACGTCAAAAAGGTGCAAACATTTCGGCATACTAAACGCTTTTTGATGTGTCAAGCTCCGAGGAGTAAACTGACTTGCAAGTTGTTAGCAGATGGTCTGAAAAATTAATTACCAAGGGGCTCTTTAAAAGGATTAGTGTCCTTTAATATGCTGATTAATCAGCTTTAAAATAGTGAATATCCTTGAGTAAGTCTTTCCAAGTAAATGGAATGTCTTTACTTGCTGATACATGAAAATCACATTTGAAAAATCAATAGGGATTGATAATATGAAGTGCATTTAAGTATACAAATATAGTTATTTGCGGAAAGAAAAATGTGCTTAGTTACACAGTTATTGACTATCTGGACTGTAAGATTAAACATCATATTTAAGGTTTTCTTATTCTTCCAGGAGTAGGTAACAAGCATCCTAATGACTCCAAAGAAAGCACAATCAGGAGCTTATGGCCTCAGACTACATGCACAACAGATAGTCTACAGATCCTGAGAACTGCTTTGTATTTGCACTTGGATCTTTATAACTCCACCTGCTCAATAGCACCCCTAAACTACGGGTTACTGAGGGCATTTAACATCTCAAATTGCTTGGCACTTTGGGAAAGTGAGTGATAATAGATCTGCTCTTTCGAGCTCTAATAGAACTATGCATTGTAAATGGCTTCTGAAAGCTTCTTATGAGCTCTCAGTCAAAGTCAACCTCAAAAAGCAAATAAATACCAGATAAATGCTTTTTTTTTAAGCCCAGCTATAATTATTATTCAATTTAATGTACAAATATTCTACCTCTTTCTTACAAACAAACCTAATTGTTTGTAAAAGTTTCTAAACTTTAAGTAGCTTGTCGCACCTGTTTTTTTGTATGAATTTAATGAAAGGAAAATGTCAAATGTCCTGTTGGGTGAAACAGGATTGAGTCTTTTGTCTGTGCTTCGTGGTAGAGCTCAAAAGTATACTTACTTGATTTTTACACCTACTTTTTGTGTATGCTAACTATTCTCCTTTACTGCAATCCAAATTTCAAATTACAATTTGCTATATATACTAATTTAAATTTTTACATGACTAATCTCCTCCAGAAAACTATCTCACAGCTCTAATGCTTTTGTTTGACTTTAGATAAGGGAGTAGCCTTTTGGAATTCAAAGACTACTCACACTTGTAAAATTAAGCACATGTATAACTGTTTGCAGGACGAATGCCTAAATTATTTCTTGTCTCTATTTGTAATATTTCCAGGTTGCTTTTATTATTTTCTGTTCTCTCTTGTATTTACAATCCTTACCAACTATTATAAATTGCATTAAGTGTTGTTTGCTCATTCTTTGAGATCACATATGAAAACAACAAATAAAAGCCTCGACATTCTACTGGATGTTCCCCTGCAATGCGCCCTCAGATTCTTTGATGGTCCTTCCTGGAGTTTCAAGCTGGTTTGATGGACCACTTAAAAAAAAAAAGATTGAAATAAGATTTCATGGTGCACTGTATTGAGCGCTCTACTGCAGTCAAAAGCCAAATGTTTTCCCCGAATAACTCACCAAATCTATGGCAGCTCTAGGACTGTTCAAGGTCACCATTGGGCACTACGAGATAGCACTGTATTATGGGGCTAGCTGTGGGACAGAATAACTTCTTCCTCACTGGCTTCCTACCCTAGAACAAATCTTTAGAAGTAATGAACAAAGCATGAACTTTAAAAGTTCTTTTAAAATAGTATTTCTAAAAGCTGACAATTTTGCCACAATGAGAGGAAATCCCAACCTCTTTAAACCCATGTAATAAAACTCCCACTAGCTTCAGTGTTATCACCCTTATTTGACACTTATTTTCCGTATGTGTGGCAATAAGATTTATTTCAAGTTTAGCGTTGAGGAGGGTCAAAAATGCAGTTGTATATTTTTTTAAGTTGAACCAATTCAGTGAGTCATTTGAAAGAGTGAAGTGAAGGTTCCTTATTTAGGAGCTTCCAAGGCCTCAGCAGAGATGACGTTTTTATAAGCACTGCAAGTTACAGAAACCTGTGGGGTGCAGCAGGATTTGCAGGTTATCCTGTCAGGTTGTTGAGCCTGAAGCTACTGTAGATAGTCCCAGTTTAAGGTTGCACTAGCTGTACTTTAAGCTTACCGTACTCCTTCTTCTGACAAAAATTCATGCAGTATGTGAAGTTAAATATGTGTGATCATGTGCATAGAAAGTTAAAGTACATATAAAATATATTTGTGTGTATATGTATATATGTGTGCATGTGTGTGTATACATATGACTCTATCTATAATATCAAAGTTTGGCTTTGAGCATTAGGTGCATATACTTCAAATCAAGAAAGTGGGATAAAAAATGTGCAGTAAAGAACAGTAGCACACATGCAAACTTTGTGGCTTTGAACAGGCTTCTACAACACTAGCAATGGGAAAATAACTTAAAGTACAAGCTCTAATACATATTGCCTAGTCTGTTTTCAACATTTTTCTCTTTTTGAACCCCTAAACACTTTTTACTGGCAATGCAAATCTTTGTTAGAATTATGACAATGAGCTTGCTTTTCTTCTACTGCAGGTTGCATGATTATTAATACTAAATTTGTGCACTACTGGAGTAAATAGAAGTGCACACTGGAGCCAGACCAGGTATAAACATGCAATCACTTTCTTCCAAATTGGACAGTATGCTGTTTAATGCTATCTTTGGGATCTTATACTAGTTTTGTGTTAGCTGTGAATGGATAAAGTAGTGGAGAGAGACAAGACTTGAGCAAACACAATGTAAAAAAAAAGAAAAAAAGAAAAGAATGCATTCGAAGAAGCAGGGTGAGGTTTTATAGATTCAAGGGACTGTGCCGTTTCTAACCTGGCAGGGCCCCAAAACTGCTTTTACCACCATATTAAATCAGATCCTTCAGCTGTGGTAACAACAGGTTAAGGTACACCCAGGACCCCTAACCCCTTGCTACTTGTTTGTAAGGCGACATGCTAAGCTAAGTGAATGAACAAACCCAGGTTAAAAATGACTCCAGAAAAAATGCTGTCATTTTCATTATGCCAGCTGAATTCAGTGATCTGCCTTCCTGGAAGGTGCCACAAGCAGCTGTGCTTACACAGTGGAAGGGTGTCATGGGGGCAAGTTTGAGCAGGCAGCAGCACAGAAAAGGAAAACCTTAAGCCACCACTGCTTGAGAAAACTGTATGTGGAACTATTCGCAGAGGTACTTTTTTGCCCTTATCCTCCCCACTTGAAAAGCTGTCCACAACTATGGAAAGGTTTTCAGACCACAGGCTAAAGGCTATTAGTCTTCAGGCATATCTGATTAGCCAAAGAAGCAATGTTAGAGACATCTTTGGGCCACTCATGTTTAATGAACAGTTGCAGCTATTCTGATTTTCCTGTCTCTTGCAGTCAGGTTTACTTTGCCTGAAGTCTGCATGCTTAGATCCCAGTTCATGAAGGGCTCCCTGTTCAGATGCTCAACTACCATTGACCTCAGCAGACTTTCAGTTTTGTGTTTAAACGTTCTTAAATACATGCTCGACTGCTCTTCTGAACCAGGGCTTTTGCAATATTCTATTACAGCTCTGGAGATCAGTGTATATGTCACCGAACGTTGATAATAACGGCTTGCTTGCATTTACAAAGTAGCCAGTAATGGCTTCTTTGGTAAAATTATTCATTTGTTTGAGCTTCCGTAACACATCTTATAATTAAAAAGAAAAAAAATCTATATGCTTAATTTAAAAGCATCAGTTTAAGACAATAAATTAGAGAATGAAGTATTTAGAAAGCATTAGAGTAAGTTTAAGAAACAGAGTAATCCAAAAAATGCAAAAGAAGTCAGGCAGCTGTACTTAAAAACAATAATAAAAAATCCTACCACTTCATCTTTAACTGTTGCCATTCTTTAAACAATCACATGCATTCAAAAGCTGTTTAAGACACCATGATTTTAGTTTTAACTCTGAATGCCTGTTTTTGTTGATTTTATTTTAACATACTTTATGGTTTATTTTTTATAACACACAGTCATATGTATGTGTATACAGCACATTTATTTATAATACAAGGGATTAACTTATGTATGAACTGAAATATACACAAGACTAAGCTTTTTGGCTAGATTTCTTTTGATACTATTTTAAAATAGTATTATTTAACTAATAAGATGCAAGTCCAAGGGTTTAATATTGCCCTGGGGGAATTATAGTCTCTGAGGAACACATTGCTCACAGCTGCAGTAAAATATCCATCACTGAAAATTTCAGCACTTTTAATTCCATCTCAGTGACATCACTGGGACAACTGAAATATTACTCACATGTGCTGCTCAGTGAGTATGTGTGTGTGTGTGAGAAATTATCAAAATATTGGGAAAATAATTTTGTGTTTATCATTACCAGATTTTTCTAACAAAAATAAAACAGAATGAAAATGTTAGTGAGGTGGATTTTTTTTATTAAAATTGATGTAGGATTAAAATAAGATGTACTTCTTCCAAAGTTTAAAATGATCACCAAACATCTTCCTGTTTTCTTTAGTTTTTAGCTTTTGTTTTACAAAATTGGGAAATTCATGCTGTGATATTAGCTTAGCCAAGCTTGTGGAGTCTTTTTTGATTGTAAATCATTCAAAGTATTACTCAATTATTGAGTCTGCAATTCAATGAAAGCCATGGTGCCTTAATCATTGCTACCAGATTTGTGCCCAGCCTGATCATATGGTAATACCACTTTGATTTTGAGACTATACATGTAGGCCAAGGCATCTAATATCCCATACTGTGGCACTGTGACTTCTCAGGCATCTAGGGTGTGGTGGGATGCTGACTCTGTTGCTGGCTTCTCTCTAGACAGTTGCTTTTTCTAGTACTAAGGTCAGTACAGTCCAAAAAGAATTTCCCATGAGACACTGAGCCTTTTGCTTTGTGGCACTACTAGAGCACTGCATCCTTTTCTGCCATTCATTTCCTCCTCATATGCTGCAACAATAATTGAGAACACAACTGCAAGGAGAGTCCCTGAACGAGAAGTTTCTTGCTTGGCGATAACAGCACATAACCAGAAGAGTGTTTGGAGATTCAACATGTGCAGCGCTCTGCATTGCTAAATATTTCCTTTGATAGAGTAAAAAATATAGACATCTGTGAAAAGGAGCAATGACTGCAGCTGGCCATGCTGCAAACCCAGGAAGAAAACAGCAAAGGGAAACTTCACAACAGACAGCATTCATGGAAATGTGTGCTGATCTTATTCTTAGCTTGCCGAGGAAAAAAACCAAGCTCAGTAAGTCATTGAGGGCCAAGAAAAGAAGTGCCATGGCCATTAGGAAATGGACAAACGTCAGTCTCCTACCTAGTATTAGAAAGTTGACAGCTAGCAAGGCAATTTCAAAGGTGATATCTGCATTTCAAAGGCTTCCCAGCTGATATTGCCTCCATGATAGATGTAAAAGAGGCCATGAAAAGTTTTGCTTCTGTGAGATTCACAAAATGCGTCAGAGCCATCAACAGGATTCATCTATCCTCTACCGTTTCTCCCCATTTAATATTAACAGGATCAATACGAAGGGAATGTTGCAGACCAATTGCTCACCAGTACTGCCAGCTGGTGTTTTCTGCAGCTCTTGCTGGACTATAGCTGGCATTCAGCCCATCAAGATCAGCATGCTGTATTTGTTGCTCTCTGATCCAGCTTGCTCTTTAGTGCTCTGGCTAAGGAAGTCAGACCTTATTGGCAACCATGGCTATTGCCAGGAAATACTTGGGCAGCTGTTAAGGATGGATGCGCTGTGTATTTGGCTATCCAAAAACAATTTGGAGCCCCTCTTTGTCAAGTTTGACGTTGACCATGGCTTTTTACCAGGACAGCGCTCGCTTTTTTGGTCTCATACAATAATTGGGAAAGCAATGGGCAGCAGACAGCACAAAGGTGGGAGCAAGGCCAAATGAAACTGCAGAGTCCACTATGATTCATTGTCTTGCCCATGATGGCAACGGGATAACTTTGTGCAAAATCTCCAGTGCTGCTTGCTGTACTGTGACACTGGGTATTTGTGAGAGCCATAAATTGCAGCCTTCTGAGTCAGGTATCGGCTTTCTGTAGCCCTCTTCTCTCCCTCTCTTTCTTGCTCTCCCTCTTTTTCTCCCTCTCCCTCGCCCTCAAAAATGGAATAAAATACTTAATCTGAGCCTTCAACAGCACAACAGAACTACTATTTCCTTTCTCGCGCATAGAACACTCAATTGATATATCTCAAAATAAAAGATGTCTTTTGCAACGATGTTTCATTGTTGTCACACATTTAGTTCATGACGCACTACTAGATCCTTTTCCACAGGGTCCCCATTTTACATTTGTACATGATATTTCTCTTAAGCACTCCACTTATGACTTGTTTTACTAAATCTTATCCTGTTAATATATCCTCAATAGAATTTGTTACACAGGCAGACAACAAAGCAAACTATTATGTGGGTATTATAAAATTAAAAAACAACAGTAAACTAATCATATTTGTAAGAAATTTTACTTACCACTGTTACAACATTTATGGTAACTATAATCAAAAAGGTTTGAGAAATATGTATATGAGTCTATTTAGTTATTTAGTTTGTATGTTCAAAGGCATAGAGTGGGAATAATCTAAAATCCAGGATCTAGTCTAAACTGGTCATGAGGCTCTTTCTAGTCAGTGGAGGAAACCTCCAGAGGGTGATTCATTCCAAATGTCTTGACTGCTTATTTTAGAAAGGTAGTAATCACTCTCTGGAGGTGTCTTTCTCTCTCCACTGACTACAGAAGGAGCCAAGACAACTGCTTTAGAGTAGACACCAAACTTCTAAATTGCTAAAATTACACAAGATGAGTCCCAGCTGCAGCTTATTCCCTCTGGAACATTCAATTAGACCTAAATTCTTCAAAGATTTAGGCCCTAAGTCCCATCGATTTCATGCTGTGAAATTCTTTTAGCCATTGATTTCAGTAACCGTTCTGGACCTAAATATGGTGCATACTTAATGTCCAGGCCTTAAAACACTGACAAATAAATTTTATCAAATGTGCCCATGATGATTTAAGCAAATACTGCCTTCAAACATCCATCCCTCTCCTCTGGCAGAAATTTCCATGCCCACTGCAGAAGGGAGCATGTGTTCATGCTTCAATTGTTGTAACATCCCCTCTTCCCTCCAAGGAAGGGGAGGAGAGAACTGGAGATAGTGGTGTCTTAGACCACCTATCAAAAGCATATTTTTCAGACTCTCTTTTTGACCATTTCTTGATCTTTCTCACCACAAAACATTTACTTATTTTAAAAGATTATTAAAAAACCCAACAAACTAAAAGAACTAGTAGAACAGACCTGGCAGGTGTTTTATTACAGTAGCACCATCCTGAAATTACATCTACTTATTTTTATTCAAATTGACAGCATTTCAACTTGAGTGTTCCTTAATGACATAAAACTAACTCTTCTTTTTTCCTCTTTGAAGTTACAGCATTGTAGATGTTGATTGTTTAATTGTCCTTCCAGTCATGCACTTAACTTCCCACTTAGCCCCATGCAGGACATGACTTGAAGACATTAACAATCGTCACTAATGTGGATTGCCTTAGGATGTTTAAGTTTATTTGTAATGGAGGCAAACACTCAGTGCTTGGATGAATTCTATAAAAGCTGAACATTTTCAGCCTTAGGCAAAGTTTTCAGAGAGAGTTCATATGTTTTTTCTGGTTGTAATCAGTGCATTCAAATTATGCATAATTTGGTTTTCATGGTTTCAGTGTTGGATCACACTGTCAAGTATAATTACTTCCAAAAAAGCAATTTCTGTATGCACCTTAGGATATTAACCATGGACTTTTGACACACTAGGAGGAGATTCACAATTACTAGGAAATTATTTAAGAATGTTTTATTGTTTTCCTCAAATGCATGTGAAATTGCAATGAGTAATCACAGGAATTGAAATAAATGGTCATGATGTCTTAGTGTTATTAAAAACTGAAAGTAATATCAATTGCTATTTGTATACACAACAGGTGGAAGAAAAGGAGGGTAGGAATCCTTGTATTTATAGTAATTTCCCTAAAAAATATTCCATAATATAGGATGAGAATCTTGTGTGCACAGATAAAGCGGAGAAGAGAAAAGAGTCTTCTGCCTTCAATAGGGGAGTTCTGCAGGGGCTTTCCAGCAACTTTCAGACAGGTGATTTAGACAAAACTTTCTATTGCCTATAGCAAGCTATTTTATGTAAGCAAGCAGCCTCCACAAAAAAAGCGTGTTCTATTGTGCTTTTGCTTTTTAAGTAGTATGGGTTTTATGCCAATCTCTCTCTCTAGCTGTGGTCTTGGAAAAAATTTTCCTAGCCTTCAGATTTTTTTTTAATGGATTAAGTTGAGGAACCTGCAATAGGTAGTGGTGATCATCAGAGGATGAATTCTTATTCCCTTCTCCCAAATGGTCCTAAATGTCTTCTTCTATGGGAAACATAATGGAACTGGGAAGGTTTAGTATTGAATAGTTAGGACATCAGTTCTGCCAATACTCCTGCAAGGACATTTACTGATAAGAAAATACATAGATGGGCCATTGATTGCTATCTCACTCCATCTGGACTGAGATGACTCAAAGCTTAAGCAATGTTGTTCTCTTTGCTTTGGATTCTTGTTGCTGAACGCTATCTAAATCGTTTTATTTACTCATGACAAACAGAAAATCTGAAACAAACACTAGAGTCAGGTTTGGATTACCTGGTAATTCAGGAGGACACTGCAAGACTCTAATCCCCAGAATGTCTTTAATGGACATAATCATTTAGTGGATGTGACTGTTCACCCCTTTTGACATAAATCCTAGCAAGGTTAACTTATACATTGCTACATATAACCATGTATAATTGTCTCTCATAGTGACTTGAAACTCCTTTGAAAACTGATTAAGCATCAAATTGAGTTTAGATTATTCAGGCTGTTAAAGTCACAAATGTTATAAAAGATGTTCTGAATTTAACTAAAAACAGCAAATGTACAGAATCTTAACTTGGTTTTGCTTAACTTTAGAAATAGGTAAATTACTTTCAGTAATCTGCTAAAACCAGCTTGATTTGAGGTAGACCTTTTCTAGAGGTAGGTTACGTGAAAGCAATGCTTGATTTCAACATGTTAATGATACATACAAAATCATATTTAGACAGTTTATGGGTGTGCCTGTTGACTCAAGTTAATGCATCTTTTAAAATATGTATGTTTGGACTTGAATCTGTAAACTCATGTTTATCTGATTTAAAATAAACAGGGACTGAAAAATAGACCATTAGAGTCATCTAGTAACATCTCAATGAAGGGTATACAGTTCACTATGCAACTTGCTTTCCTCCACTCCCAACTAATCCGGAAATCATGCTCAGTAATCCCATGGAAGAATAGAATCTAAAATTGGAACTGGGGAGAGTGTATCGTTAGCCAAAGAGAGCGCTTGAAGGTCTAGTTTTGCAAGAATTGTTCTCTGCAGTAGTGCTTCACCCTCCTCAGCATCAGGCCCTCAGACTGGCCTATATTCAGGCTGCCATGGAAAGGGCCTGTCTTTGCCTCACCACCATCACCATGGATGAGTCCTCTTCCTTGTGCAGCCACATGGAAAACTGGACCAGGGAATTATTCTAGCTCAGAACTAAAGGCTGGATGGGGGAGGGGGGGAAGGTATTGTTTTTGATGGGTTAATTTTCAGTAAAATCAGTCGCTTAATCCTGTTGACCTTGCAGTTACAGTAACGCTGATGCTAAACAGGGGCCATGGAGGCCTCACTATGCCTAGAGACATGGGGGTGGGAGTGAAACCTCTTGTTTTGGTATAAGCTCACTTAGGGCAAATGTAGTGCAGCCAAACCTGTGAAAAACAGTCCCAAGAATTTTCATGTTTGTATTTGCTTATGTACAATCATGGTGCACTCTCACCTTAAAACTAATGATGAAGAGACCACGGGGTCTGGCGGTTGCAGGCTCTTTCAGGGTTCATATCAATTGCAGAATTGGTCCCTGAGACTTCCAAAGAGAGCAAGAACTCCCTGTGAGAAGAAAGACTTTCTGTCACAGGCTTTCTACTACAGCATATAAGCATTTTACAATTCATAATATAATCAATTTTAAAATGCTTTATTGAGAATTCAGAAAAAAGAAGCTGCAAAGACAAATGGATTCATTTTCTGAATTGATTTACCTTGCTTAATTTAAAACAGCTTCATATATTATTAACACTTAATATGCATAAGCTTTCTCTGGTATAAGGGTATAGTATTCAATGACTGCATGAGCGGTTTTCAAAATTACAAAAACAGAAGTTCTTGCCCTTTTCAACTTTTTAATCTCTTTTTCTTACGCTTTCTTTTCTCAAATTCTCTCTTCTTCCATTGTTCCTATTCACACCATATATATCATTCAGTGTTATAATAAAGTAAGTATAGAATGCTTTGCTTCTATTTTTTCTTTCCTTCGGATGTTAAAACTGACAGCTTAATGCCTCTGTTACCACTTACCAGTGAGTCATTGCCCTTGCCAACACTCAAGATAAGACAAGCTCACTTTTCTCAAATAAGAGGTGTTTGCTCTGCATTCTGGGAACTGTAGTAGGATTGGCTCCTAGCTACTTTAAAGCCATTTTAATTTTAATATGGTATGTAATAATTCTCTGGGTTGACATAAACCTGAAGATCTTAATCTTGAATTTTTATTACTTTGCAAAGCAGCAAATGTAGCATTTTTTTACCTAAATATAAACACAACATGTTCACATGTCTTTGCATCTTAGTAAAGTGGTGTGAAACAACTGTACAGATAGAAACAAAACCTGGCACTTTTTGAGACTGAAGGAAGCTTTCCCACTGACTTCAGTAGGAGCAGATATAGGAGCTAATGATGAATAGTACTGAAAAGCTGAATTTGGCACTGTCTACATTTTCCTGTGTGCTATTTACAGCAGCTCAGTATTTAACAGGTTTTCTTAATCTAATGTTAACCTAATGTTTTTGAAGGGAAGAAAAAGGTTGTGAAAAAAGCCAACAACTATCACATTCCAGTGCTGCCAGGATAGTTTTCATTTACAACAAATAAATGAAGGTAGCAAGTTAAAAAGTACAAATTACTTTTTTATCCTCTATTTTGCTTATTTGCTTGCTTGCTTGCTTTTGTGTGTAGAAAAATGTGTGTTTCTGCAGCATTTGTTTGTTTTCCCGCAGCAATTTCCTTATGGACCACCAACAGTCAATGGATCACAAGCTGACAAAACATCACACAGTTCTATACACTCAACACACCTGAAGTAGTTGTGCCGAAAGCAGCATGTGAATATTTTTAGCAGCTTATGACTTGCCTGCTTGCTTTGCAAATTCATGACTCCTGACTTAAAATAGAATGAAGTTTTGTTTCTTTAACTTAGCCTGTTTCCTGGGATACATATGGGAATAATAAAGACAAGGACAAAATATCAACCATACCCTTCTCAACATTGGAGCTATCAGGCTTTCAAGACCATACAAGGTCCCTAGTGTCTAAGCTGTCATCAGTCTCTTAGGTAAAATGCATATATATAAAGGTGGGAGAGAAAGTACAGTGTCCTTGAGTAGTCTGACGCTCTGCTTCTGCTGAGTGGGGATGTGTAAAGTCTACGGTAACTGAATCCACTGCAGGGTCCGGGCTTACATATGGAACTTGAACAATAGGTATTTACTTAAATTACAGAGATTACCTCAGAGATGTGGAATCCATATGCCCTGTCTACTTCCCTGCACCTCTGGAGCTGGGATCCTGTGAGGAACATAATGGGCTTAATTATGGTGTCTGGACTAGCCGTGCAGGACCCGGAAGGCTAGAGTTAACCTCACCTCACCTTTTACATCCCAGTGACCCCTGGCTCGGCTGGGAACGTGTTTGGACCTTTGCACAGGCTGCAGCAGCCTCCCCGGATTGCTCCAGCTTGTGCTAAACGGCGAGGTGGCAGAGGGAAACCCTGAGCGCGCAGCAAGGGGACAAGGCTTGGGAGACTCCCCTGTGCGGGGAAGGGAGCTCTCACGGCCCCGAGACCCCCCTGTGCGGGCAGGGGAGCTCTCACGGCTCTGGCCGAGGACCAGGCCTGGCGCTTGGTCCTGCCCCTGCTCCAGGGCCACCCTGCAGCTACCCCGAGGGAGGGAAGGGGGGTGACGAGCTCCAGGTGCCCCGTGCCCCCCCCCCCCCGCCTGGCAGCGGCCGCCCGCGCAGCGGAGACCTCCCCAGCACGTACTTCTGCGCTCCCGCCGCGCGGCTCCCCCTTTCGCGGCTCCCCCTTTCGCGCCCCCGCCCGGGCGGCCCCGCGCTTGTTATTGTCACATGGCAGGGGGAGGGGGCTGCGGGCTGGCCGCGCTCGGGGCCGCGCCGCCGCGCGGAGGCGGGCTGAGGCGGTGGCAAGTTTGCGGAGTGGCTGGCGGCGGCTGCGGCGTTGTGCCTCCCCCCGCTTCTTTTTCTCCCTCCCCCACCACCTTCCCCCCTTGCCGGCGGCTTCGGGGCATGAGCGGGAGCCGCCAGCCGCGCTGAGAGGCGGGAGGTCGCGCTGCGCCCAGCTCTGTCAGTGCGGGAGCGCGAGGGACGCGGAGCGCGGGGCAGCGGCGCTCAGCCCGCCATGCCCCTCCGGCCCCGCGCGGCGCCCGCCGCCCTCCTGCTGCTGCTGCTGCTGCTGGGGGGCCGCGCCGCCGCCCGCTGCCCCGCGCCCTGCCGCTGCGCCGGGCACCTCGTCGCCTGCAGCCGGCTGGAGCTGAGCCGGGTGCCCGAGCGGCTGCCGCGGGGGGCGGTGCAGCTGTGAGTACCGGGGCGGCGGGGATCCGCGGCGGCGGGGGAGGGCCGCCCGCCATCTTCCGTCCCGCGGGGCCTCCGCGCCCGCTCCGCGGCCACCCCGTGCCGCGGGCGGGGGGGGCAGGGTTTGGGGAGGGAAGTGCCCTTTTTGTGAAGCAGAAGGTGCGGGCGGCGCGGGGGTCCCACGCCGGTTGGGGGAGGAGGGGGTGCCCGGCGCGGGGGTGAAACTGTCGCTGCGCTGCCGCCGGACGTCCCGGGGGCGCCGGGCGCGGAGCGGTGCTGCGGGCATCAGGTCAACCCGGGCGGGGAGCAGCTGGCCTGTTAAAAACTTCTGCTGTAAGAGGGCTGACGGCTGTAATCGCTGGGACTAAAGCTGGGCCCAGTAACGCTATTCAGTGGTTTGGGGGGGGGGGAGTTATTCTGATGACTTTCCTGGAAAACGTAGAATAATCGTCAAATTAATATCGGTTTCCAGCTACTTTGGTGTCAGAGAAATTTTTCTAGCGGTCTTATTTTTGTTTGTGCGGTTCTTACTCTTGATCTTCATTCTTTAGTAGTTGTGGGCGTAATAGTTTTATTAATGCTGAAACTTACTGTATTTAATTCGATGAGACAGACTTACTGAATTCTTAGTAACACAAACTGAAACGCCATATGTAGAAAACTTGCTTTCAGTGACAAACTTTTATGGACAAAGCATAAATTATCGGAACTTTCTAAAAGCCAGAAAGTAGCAAAGGGACTTTTCACATTTGCTTTTAATCTCTTGTCGCTCAAATATCTTCTATATTAGTCGTATTAATTTTCTATTACATTTCCAAAGCAGATTGAGATAAGGACTTTAAAGTAAACAGGAAGGCTTTCAATTAGTTGTGGCTAATTCTGCTCAATTGCCTCGTCTGGAGGTCATGCTGCTTTACTCATGAAATGTGGATGGCTGTATTGACACCATATGGGGCTGAACATATGAATGACTCTAGGAGGTGAATATTTCTGTGCAGCGCATAGGAAAGTGTGAGGGGAAAGACTTTTTTTTTTCTTTTGACTTATGTGATTGAAACATATGAATTAAATACCGGATCTGCTCTACCTTCAACAGCTCGTTTTGCTTCCTATTAAATTTCATCCCTCCTGTTCTTTCGAACAGTAAACTAACATAAGTTTTCTGACAAAACTTAAGGTATTTTTGATACTCAGCTACACTTTATAGCTTAGTTTCATAGCTTAACTTAGTTTAGTGATGTTAAGTTAAAACTCAGATGTGACACCTCAGTTAAAACCAAGGGGAGAAAATGACAGAACTTTCATTTTTAGAGTTACTTTAAAAAGTATTTTTCATTAGCGATAATATGAATTTGTCTTTTCCACTTCCTTTACTGAGAGACAATAAAACACATTGCAAGGCTTTTTTGTTAGCACAAGGGAGGTTTTTCTAATTAGAATTCCCTTGGTAATGTAAATTGTCCTTACGTAAGTTCACATTCCTTTAAAAGTGTGAGAAAATAAGTTCCACTTGTATAAATAAGCTTTGGTCTGTTTTAAGAAACCCTGCTGTGATTACTCATTGGACAGCTGTGTCACTCGGTCTTAAACTCACAGGAGTATCTCTTTGTAGGTGTCACCAAACCATGTGGTCTGGCTGCTTTTGTGTAAATATTTCTTTTGTTTGTGTCAAATGCCTTAGAAGTACCCTGCTCTTTCTTCCTTCCCCTCTTAATAAGAGAGCAAGACAGAGTGTGGCATTGTCTGTTACCTCCTGCTACTCAAGTACTTGCAACTTTGATTGCACAATGTGTAACATTATAATGCTTTTCAGCTTTACATACTCAGGAAAGGTTTGAATAGTCCAGATTATTGTTTCTCCAAACTGTGCATTTACGATTTTTAAAAGACTGTTTATGAATTTTATTGGTATATGTTTACTGTTTTTTCCCGTGGAAGTCCACACTGCATATAGCCAAAGGCTAGCAGTTTAATTGCAGGATTTCCAATCCTCTTTGGAAAAGAAAAGCTATTACACCATGTTCTCAACATATGCAGGCAAGAACTCCGGAGCAGGAGAATGCAAGTTCTTGCCTAAGAAGGTCTAGGCCCATGTTAGGCTTTACATACCAAGACAGAAAACATGTCCGATGAAGTTGGCTTTTGAAGCTCTGGTTTCACTCTTTCATTCCTTTTGTATTCAAATGCCTTAGTGAAATAAAATGAGAGTTTGGAATGTGGAAAGACTACATGACCTTATAGTGGACAAAGAGTGAAATAAGAAAATGAGCCTGAATATTGAGTTAAATTCTGGGAGTTTTTTTGGTGGTAAATGTGAGGCTACTGCATTGCACAGAAAATACTTCATGAAGTGGGGTGTAAACAGGGTACAATTGTCAGCTTTACAGTAGTTTTAGCCAAAAAAAAAAACCAAACCCCTGTAACTCTGCCTTCACGTAAAATAATGATAATCCACTGAAAACAGATAAATATTTGTAATGGCTCTGTGTGCAAATAGTTTTGAAGTTAAATTTTAATTTACTTCTACTATGTGTGTCCTGAGATTGAAAGAATGTTGCTTTGTTAGAATTGATGCTTCATAGCCAGAAGTAGAGGGAGGAAGAGAGTTTGAATATGGGCCAGAGTCTTCAGTATTTATGAATTCTCAGTGGATTTCTAGAATACATCTTACCAGGTTCACCTAGGAATGCTAAAACTGTCAGTGAGACAGAAGGGAAAATCTAAAAGACATTTTTCACTAGTGTTTGTATTACATTTTTGGTATTTACATTTTATAAATCCTCTAGTTCTTTACCAGAATTGCCAGAAAAAAGGGCCGTATGGTTTTCACAGCTGTTTTTCAATATTTTCCAGACTAAAACTTGAACATAGCAAGCTGATTTATGAGTCACTTTGGATCAGTGTCTTAAAACAGCTACAGCCTGGCTTTTTGTTTTTCAGCTCTCTTGATTTCTGCTGAATTAGCAGCTCTGTAGGCCCCAGTGGGATTGATTAAGAAGCTGTTGCTGGATTTGCATTTTAAAATTTGACTTGGGACTCAGGTTTCTGAGTTCTCTAAGGAAGAAGATAATAATTGTAACTAAGTGTTGTCAATTAAGTTAGAGACTAAAAGTCATATTTACAAAATGTGTGAAGAAACACACCCTCTCCCTTTATGCATTAGGCCTTCCTTCATTTTTTTTATCACATAAACATGGATATTCAGAGTTTTGTTTCAGCTTTCTGATGCAGAGGCTGTGAAAGATATGAAAGATACTCATAAAAAAGTATTTGAGTGTTGAAAATTCTTTATGCCAGTAATACTGGAATAGTGTTTATGAAAATACTTAAAATTTATATTTTGCCCAGTACTTGGTAGACAAGCATGTATACAGCTGTGTGATACAGGCAAGTCAGTATTGTCTGTTTTTTTTGTTTGTTTTTTTGTTTTGCTTTGTTTTTTTTCTTCAACTTGTGTTTGACAACCTGTTGTAAGTAAACAAGGGATAAGGGGTTTGTATGTATGTATTTTTGAAAGTAGGTGCCACATGGAAAATCTGAGGGTATCTGCAGTGTTAAAAAACAAACACAAAAAATTGTTTGAAACCTAGCATAAGTTGTTACGCTCATGGTTGCCTTGATAGACTCCAGATGGATGTGAGCTTGAGCTATGAGTGAAAGTGTCTGGCTCCAGTGTGGTGATCATGCACAGCAGTGGTTGTAATTGCAGGATTTTTATAGTTTAAGGACTCTGCCAGATTTTTTTTTTTTTTTCTGCATGTTATAACTGCAGCAGAACAAATCTACTCACGTCTGTTACTGTCTGGTAGGTCCTTTAGGCAAACATGTTTTAAATAAACCTTTTGCAGGGTTTTTAGATGAAATGAAGAAACGCAGGTTTTTAGCACTAATGTTGAAAGCTCTTTGTTGAAGTAATTACTAATTCCTAATTCTTGTCTAAAGCATGAAGAACAGTAACACATTAGTCCCTAACAGCCATAACTTCACTGAATTTTGGCTATTTATTTGCATAGTTCTTACAATCCCTACAGACTAAAGCCAAATATTGAATTAAGTTTTAGTGTAAAAATTTTCTGTACTCTGTCTACTTTAAAGTAACAAGTTAGATTCCCATCACTGTTAAAACCTAGTTGTTTATAATACCATATTTTTTCAGTGTTTACATTTAAGAATGCAGTATGAAAATCTCAGATCTAGAGTTACTATCTTCAGATGTTAAACAAATGGGTTTTTCTCAAATCTGTGGCCAGATTAATGTTTGCACTAGACTCTTAAGCAATGAAAGATTCAGTCCTGTAATTCAAGTGTGGTTAACCTCATTTACAGGAGAACTCAATCATAATGATGAAACTACCATTTGTGGATTTTTGAAAATGTTAACACTGCATTGGTTTTCCATATTTAAGAGGAAAAATCTTTAGGGGTTTAGACACCTGGAAGAAGACCCAGATATGTATTAGGTGCTTAAGTCTGAACTGAGGTTCATCCTCCCCTGGCCACCTGAGGTTGGAGGGTGTGACAGTTCTCTAGGTGTCTCTCTCCAACTGCCACCCCCCCCTTTTTTTTTTTGAGGTGGAAAATACCTTTCACACCTTCAGTTCTGCCCTGTGCACATTCCTACGCTGCCCTGACTTGGGGAACGTCATGTTTATCTCCTCCCTATATGTGACTCTGAGCCAGATGCTGGTGCTTCAGGCACCTGAGCCCTCTGGGCCACATCACATCGGAGCATATCTAATAACTGAGCACTGGATGGTACCCCTCATAATATGCATATGTGGGGCTGGGATTATTTTTTTATTATTATTATTATTTTTTTTAACTGATTCTGGGAGAGGACAAAAGGGATAGTGGAGTTATTTGTCCTATGCTATCTGAGGAAATGGGCGACCTGAGTCCTCCCTTGAACAGGTTTTTTTCGTAGTTTCTATTCTGCAGGGGGAGCCTGACCCCCCAGGACTGTAACCGCTCATGGAGTGGGCAGTCTCTGTTCCTCCCGTTGAAGCTATGCCACTCTCACAGAAAAGAATTCAAGACTTGGGACTCTGTAGCTGGGTATTTGGGCATACAGTTGGAGTTGAGGGGGGAATATGTGGGTTGAGATTCTTGCAAAGCAGATACCTCATTCTGGAAACACTGAACAAATGAAGCATAAAGCACCAAACCATTCTGGGAGTCTAAAACATGATTTTACTGTCCCCTTGTGATACATAAGGAGCCTAGATACCTGGTTGGGTTTCAGTTTTATATCTGTGTTCTTCAAGAATCTGAAATGGTAGGTGCAGAGAAACCTGAGTTCCTGAGATCCCCAATTGCTCAGGACTTAGTAATATAGCTGAGTGCATTGCACAGATCTTGCAGCTGGCTTGATGTGGGCCAGTTCTGGTCCTTATGTAGTATAGCATGGCTGTGCAAACCATCTGTCAGGATCCATCGCTTCCAAATCTGTAGACGCGGGTGCAGCCTTGGCATGTTGGAAAACAGACACAGCCGTGACAGTCACAGACCTGTGTTTGGCATACTGAGCATAGATGACCGTGTACTGAATCATATTCTCCAGAAAAGCTTAGACTCCTTGAGTTTCCTCATATATTAAACTTGAGATGCTCTTCATGCCCACATGGCTTGATGAGGAGCTGGCTTAGTGCTGGCCTAGACATTGACTTTCAGACCCTTCTGGTGGTGCCAAGCACCCTCTTTTCCAAGCCCCTTCCTGCTTTTATCACAGACAGACCTGTTGGCACAGCATTCAGGATGCAGTGGTCAATTAGCACAGGGTGAAGTGTTGTGAAATAATCCAGGCTGAGAAATTCTCTTCCCTTTCCCTGGTGCCTCAGCTGCTCGTTCCTCAAGTCTGCTAGTGCAATTGTTTGTGGGTCTGTGTTGCAAATTCTGTCACTGAAAAGGGGTGAGTTTAGAAACTTAAAAATAATAAAGCTTTTGTTTCTTGGCTTGGATAAACTCAGTGTTCTGCTGTTCAGCACCCACCTTGCAGACAGTTGTATCGGTGCAGGTAAGATAGTGACGGGCTAGTATGGGAGCAGAAACTTAGAGGTTGTGGTGGATAGGTGACTAAAAAATGGGACAACAGGGCAAGCCATAGTGAAAGACCAGTTTTAAATCCATACCACTTGCACAGATCTCTATAGGCCTGCAAGTTTGGGTTTGCCTAATTTCTCTGCATTCTCTTGTATGGTCATTCTTTTTGGTTCTGTGGTGTTTCTAGTACCTCTGAGACCACAGTAAATGTTTCTTATTGCATACTCTTATTACATGATATTTTCAAATGTTCAAGAGGACATTGAAGAGTCTCAGGAGGTGTCTGTAGATGAAAAGAATTAAAGGTTGACAGTGGTCAAGAAAATGTGTTGGATTCTTAGTACTATACCTTGTTTTGTAACAAACACTGTTGTCTCTAAAGAAGTATATGTGGAACTTCATTAACGAAATTTCTTACAAACCGCATCGATATATATATTGGGATCTTAAGTACAGAAAGGAAAAAGCTTAGTTTTACAAACTACTTTTCCAAGTGCAATTATATCTCATATTAATAGACATCTTAAAATTCAGCATAGTATGAGGCCTTCTTGTGTCTGTTTTCTTCTGATATTGCATGTTTAAGATGCACATTAAATTTACTTATAGAAGAAGAGTTCTGAATTGTATGAAAGCATGAAAATAGAATCAAGATTTCTGTGCTGTCATATCGTGCAGTTGTGATTTGTGAGTTGCTTTAGAGAAGCAAGTGAGAAGACTTGATGATAACAGATACTCTGATCTTGACTCAAGAAATGAGACTGCAGTGAGACTTGCTTTATGAATTTCTCTTGAATGACTTTAGCCATTAGAGGTTGCTTTAGCCATTAGAGGTTGGATCTTTTGTTGTGAAGGAATTGAGGGGAGGTTGTTGGTGGCATATATAAATGTTGAGATGTTTTTTGTGATAACTGCCTTAAATGCATGGCCACAGGCACTCACAGCCCAAGCTGTTCAGAGCTGCAGGAAATTCTTTGATACTACTGGTAGTGATCAAGGCACTTACAGTTATTTATACATTGAGTACTGAAATGAGTTTCTATTCTAATTTTACTAATATCAAAACCTCACTTTTTATAAACTTGGAGACAAATGATAGTATAGTTTGGATTGAAATTGCATTGCTTTACCCAATATTTTATGGCAAAACTGACAGCTTGTTTATTTTTGTAACCTCATAGGGATTTAAGTCACAACAGATTATATTCAGTCAACACTGGTTCCTTGGATCACCTTCATGGTCTTCGGGAAGTGTAAGTTAATTTGTCTTAATTAAAAATAAATTGTTTGGGTATGGTAATTGTACAGCTGTTTCTCTAGGGATAAGTGGTTGAAAAACAAAGATGTTTGCTGTTCTTCTGATATGCTACGTTAAGTGAAATGCAAATTAATTTCAATTTTGGAATGACATTGTTTGGCAGTTCAGCAAATCCAATGTATATACTTCTGATTGACATCAAAGCTGACTCTTCCTTTTTTAATATTAATAGGAAGCTGAACAACAATGAACTGGAGATCATTCCAAATCTGGGGCCAGTCTCTACAAATATAACTCTTCTGTCTTTGTAAGTAGATTTTATTCTTCTCTCTAGTTAGTAGAACTAACTCTACAGTGTTAGTGGAAATATGTGTATTACAGAGATTAAAGTAAAATAATTGGAAATAGAGCAGCTTGTGGTTAGGATGTTGATTATGTCATATTATATAGCAGGTTGTTTAAAATGTGTATAATTGAGCTTAATCCGTGTAGGTTTTATGCTTCTCTCAGATACAAAGACTTCATTAGAATTAATTTATGTTGTGGTAGTGCCCAGAAGCCTCAGACCTGTTGTGCTAGGCACCGTACAAACATTAGTAAATTTATACAAACTTGTACAATGCAAACTTTAAGAATTATATTCTATTATTATGCATCTTGGCTGAAATCCCAATTGTGTTAAATTGTGGCAAAATTCTATTAATTTGAATGAGGAAGGTGGGGAAATCCCCTCACCACACACCTTCAGGACAAATGTCTAGGTTAAAAGATGTTGTGCCAATATCTTAAAATGCCTTTTGAGTCAATTTTTGTGTGTGGTGTATAATTTTTACAGCTGCAGTAAGTACATGTAACTGTGACACACATTCAATTATGTCTATGTTCATTGCTTTGTTTGAAATAAATTACTAGGTTACTTGGTGGGACATCTGTAATACAGGTAAAAAGTTTAAAAAGTCATATGGGGCCCCAAATCTTTTAGGCCTATAAAAAAATTTTTGTTCTAAAAATATATATTTTTTTATTTTAGGTGTTTTAAAGGAAATCTTATTCCCATGAATTTCACTTGAAAACAGTTTGATTTTCTTGGCCATCTAATTTCTCTAAGATGTTTGATGGAAATGCTAAAAAAAAAAAAAAAGTTATTATCATACTGTCAATTAGAAAAAAGATGTGTTTTTCATAGGTGGAATTTTGTTTTTATCAATGGAAATCAAAAGGATTTAAAGCTAGCAAAATGTAGCCCTCTGAACAAATCCTGCCCTTAAGTACAAATTGCAAGTTGCCTTTCTCAGGGATGCCTGAAGGGTTAAAACATTACAGTAAACTTTGGAAAGCTGTTCAATTAATTAAATTGATCACTATTCAATTGCTTACATCTGGTGGTTTGTAAGGGTTTGTTTTTACTCTAGGCCCAGGTCAGCTAAGTCAGCTGGTGCAGCCGCTGTGTCTGGACTGCTCTGTTTGAATAAGAACTAAGTGACATTTGATACTGATGTGGTTTTTTACAGATCAAAATCAGAAAAGAATGAAAGGAAAAGCAGATGGTGTTTGACAAATAACTCCTGAATTTATGCATATCATCTATTTCTGTTTTGCATTAACACTGGTGGTGTTTTTACACTGACATAGCACTCTGTAGTTTAATATCTCATTGATCTAAAAAATATATTTTTATTTAACTCTTGATGTTGTTAAGGTTCTTTTTACCATAAGGTTGGAAATGTTAACATAATAAAGTGTTTAGAATCCTCTTGCCTTACTTCTGATGAGTACAAAGTTGAGAATTTGTCTTAACATCTCCTCTACTCCATTCCATGGAAACTTAACTAGTTTAGATGAACCTAAAATTACCCCTCTGCAGCTGTGAAAAGATTTTTGTTTTCTTTTGATAGAATAAATAAAAATCAGTCATTGCTGGGTTGGTTGTTCCATGTCCCTGGATCACTAGCTTAGTTTCATTTACCCACCTGGCCAAACATGGAGAAACCTTTGTTAGGTCTGTGCTCTGCACTATATACTGACATTTAAAAGAGGGGGAAAAAATCTTTCTAAAAGCTGTTATTACACTACCATTGCAGTTAAAATTGGTCTCACTGGGTGCTGGCTTGTTCTCATTCTATTTTGAACTACTTGGCATCCTTCTGTATGGTGTCAGGATGTTACCAAATATGTTCAGTATGCCTCAGCTGAGATTTAATATCTATTGTATGACCACTGTAGAGATTTGTTGACTTTAACATGGTAGAAATTACTCTTTAAGCAATTTAAAGGTTCTTCATTAACTTATGAATGTCAATGTATGATAGTTAAGACAATTATTTGTGCCACATCAAAAACATAGAAAGAACAGAAAATTAGAGAGTGACATTACATTTTTCAAGAAATAAAGCATCCAGTGACTTTGAGAAAGGTTTCCCTTTTGAACATCTCACAGGTCAGAAATTATGTCAGAAAGACTTCATACTTCATTTTACAAAAAAGGATGTAAATAAAGAGGAATAAACAAACAGTTTTCTGGCATAAAAATATACATAATATACTGGTGTCTTGGATCAACAAATAGATCAATTTAATGATGCATTTTTTTCTGTGCTGGATGTTATTTGGAGAGGTTGTATCAGACTGAAAAATACAGGATTTTCAACTTTTATAAAAAAGGAGCTTGTGGAGCCTTTCCAAAACAAACTACTATTTCCTTGTGGGGACTTTGTTCTGACTTTCAAACAATAGCTGAAAAGAGGGTGCCTGTCTTCTGAAACTTTATTTGATTACATTTCTTATGAGATACATATATGTCTGTTCATTACTGTTGGTTGAAAAGCCAGTTGTTTTTTCAAAGAAGTTTTCAAGGAATGCTGTGAAAGTGGTGCCCTCCTTTCTTGCCAAAATCTTTACTGTTGAAGAATGTCTCTTCTAAGAAGAGAAAAATGTTTCCAGGTGCTCGTCGCTCACCTGTAGAGCTTTGGATTTTTACCTATTCTGCAGGAATCTTTCTTGTCTTGCAAAGGAAATTACACTGGTGGTATGTCTACAGTGAATAATATTGCAGGTATCTCCACATACCACTGTATCTCTAAATTCTTTGAGCAAGCATGCTTAAACAAGCATGGGTGGGTTATCATGTTAGTGTAGTTTCCATTTCTGGAGCTACCTCCTTGCCAGCTATCTAACTGATATTTATCTAGCTTAGATATTTCCATGCTGCTGAATTATGCAGAGTAAACATACCCAGAGCAACAGATGTTCCCAGTCTCATACTCAGTGTCTGCTGGTAAAATTAAACAATGAGGCCAACATTTTGGCTTTTATGGATGGCAGCTGAGAGTTGAACACCATGGGAAAGGAGAGTATCATGCAGGTACCCCACACACATAGGTGTGAAGGAATATGCAAGCAAATGCAGGTGCACTCTCATTATGCAACTGGAAGTGCATCTGTTGTTTTGTTTATGGGATGAGTATGTGTTGTTACATGTGCATGGGAGAGCTTCTGAGCCTCCTGGGAATCTGGAACTGGCTGTGAACTAAACGGGTGGTACTTTGGGCTAAATCTCATCTGCAGGCCTTTGGCTGTGAATCTATGATGGCTTCCCTAACACTAACATATGTAGTACCTAGTGGACAGAGCAAAGGGTGGGATTCGTCTTTCCTACCCTGAATATATGAAAATTTGGTATTTTAAGTACAAATTAGTCCCCGTAGACCTTCTTCAGGGCAAATGGAAGAAAGCAGTCTCTATCTGAAGTTATTTGTTTTTCCTAAAATAGGTCAGATGATTTGTCCACTAAAGCCCACCTAGATATCTATTTTAGACTAGTTTTTAGATGTCTAAAGTTAGGTTCCTTCCAAAATGACCAGCAAACATACTTTGGCATACCTGTCTTACTGTGATGTTATTTGTAGAGGTCTGATAGCATCTTTCAGCCTGCCTGACCATTTAAGTTAACAATTTCATGCTGAAATTTCAGGCTGTGTTTGGGGTTGTTTTTCTTTTTTTGCTCAGGCACCCAGCCCCTTCCTCAGCCTTCTGTGAGAGAGGGCAGGAAGAGAACAGTTTATCAAGGTAGAAACAAAGTTCAGCCATTTGGCAGACATTTCCAGCTCTCCAGTCAGAACAGCAGTTCTAGCCAGGCTGCCAGGTCATCCCAAGAACTGGACAGTGCAAGCTTTTGGGGAGAATACTGGGTTTATTGACCAATTACCACAAATATGTATATAGTAATATACATACACAATGTACATGATAATGTAGGTGTATTAAGATAGCTGCATTTATCTGTCCCTTGTTAGATGTTTCCTTATTTGCATTCCTGAAATGCTTGTAAAACCAATGAAATTAAATGAAATTGCTTTAAAGGGCTGTAGTAGTTTTATATTAGAAAATTTTGCAGTTCTGTGAGGGGGAAAAAAAATTCTTTTTTTTCTACATAGGTGGGTTGCTTTTATATTGGGTATAGAAATGGGCACTAATTCCCTAGGACAAGAACAAGCAAAAATTCTGAAGTTTCCTAAAGACTGCTGAGTTGGTTCCTGTTCTAATGGCATTCCTTTTCCAAGATATACCAGTCTTTCCCTATTTATCCTGAAAACCTGCTAGAGTCTGTTATGTTGATACATGAGAAGAGAACTAGCATTACCTTTTAGGTCTGTCACTGCTGTAAAGTTTTGCACCTAATTTGAGTCTAGCTCCCATACACTAAGACTCTGAAGAGTGGAAGTGATTTTTGACTTCTGCCTTTTATATATACTAGTGTAAAGGTAGTGTATACTAAAATTCAATCAAATATACATCAGCATGATCACTTTAGTGGTTGCAAGCTAGTGATATTTGAAAGCCTTCCTAGAATATCTTCCCTGTGCCCAGAAAGTACAGATACAGTACTCTTTCACAGTTCCCTGGAAAATATGAAGTATCTCACCTTATGGCCGTAAGGATACTCCTCCAGAAGTCTTGGTGCCTCTCTTGGGAGGAGATAGCTAACTGGTATAAATAAAACAAACAAATGTTGTTTGTCAGTGTGTCTCTTCTCTTTTAACTGGGATACATTTGAGATAAGTAGTGCTAGTTACATATCAGACTCAAGGCGTGGTTTTCATGCAAGCCTGAGACTTAACTTTATTCAGCGTTGTCATTTTTGTGTGTGTACGCATGTGTGACGTGTCATATAAAATAAATGTAAAAACATCTATAGGATTAGCATGTAAGAGCTGGAGTGTATTAAATGCTCAAGAGATGATTTGGGTAAATAAGCAGCTACTTTGAGTGTAACCAGCTTTAATTCCAAAGAATTTGAAATCTCCTAATAATCAGTGACTAAAGACCCTTAAAGATACTTGGGGTTGTGATTTAACTGTTGTAAGGGAGAGCAGTGCTACTAAAGCTGAAGAAGTAGACAGGAACCGATAATTACAATAACTTTGCAGAAAAGCATTGCATGATCTTTAACTACCAAATATGTATGTTTGCATAGGGCTTCTAGTTTAAAACTCTTCAGAAAAAAAACAACTTATTTTAGTGTGATTAGTGTTTTGAAAGGGAGATGGACACCTACTGATTTGCAAATGCTGCAACACGTAGGCTTTGTTTAAGAATATACAGTTTAAATAAGAAACACGTACTGCTTTACTTAAGAGATTTTTAAAAATACACTCAAAACTGTGGACACCATCCAACATCCTCAGCATACCATATCCTTGAGTGCTATGAAAAATGGCAGCAATCAGACTTTAGAGAGACAAAACAACTTTAACAGTAAGTATGAGAGTATTCTCCCTCCCCAGCTGAACTTTATATTGTTGTTAGCAAAATATATATGAGAACTAGAATTAATATAAAATAAAAAGTTTATTATTTTCTACATCCAGGATATGTTATTTAATAATCATCTTGCTGTCTCTAGGGTCTAGGAAAGCCATACATGCCAAAATCTCCACTGCAATGTAGCATGAAATTCTAACATTAGGCTAGCTTTAAATGGTGGAATGTTTTAAATACATTTATGATATTCCATTTTATTGAATAGAAATTATTTTAAATAAAGCATTAATATATGTGGAGTAGATGATTTAGCTGGAAATATTCTTGTAGCTTATAAAGACTGACCACATTAGTCTAGAACCTCCAAAAATATTCAGTCTTACTAAAGCTATAGTAGAAAATACAAAGTTCATGGTGCTGAAATAAAAGGAACATTGGTGATTTAAAATGCAATAATATTTCTTCAAATTTTACATTAATACAATGTTTGTATTATGTTTGAACTTCACTTTTTTTTTTTTTTTTAAGGAATGTGAAATCTTTCCATCAGAGGGCATAGAATATGCAACGTTGTACAGGTTTACACTAACAGTATTCTCCAGCTCCATCTGGAAAGGGAGCCTTTAAGGCAGTTGAAACAGAGTCCCATGGCCATTCCATTTTGATCTTTGAAATGATTAAAAATGTTGCCAGTATTGTGATTTCTTCAAATGTGCCCACTTGTCTGTTAGGTGCTGGACTGCATCTACAGGTCATTTAAGCACTTTTTATAGCCTTCAGCTTGTAATGTTTTTCTGTTGGTGTAGGCTGAATTTGAGTGCATTGGATTTGAAGACACATGCACTTGTGTGTCTTGGATGTTTAAAAAGGTAAACAAAGAACAGTAACCATTAGGATTGGTCAAAAGATAAAATTGGCCAAAAGGATGGGGAAGTAGCCAATCTTAGTTGATTTTAGGGCTTACAGGTTTTCATGGTAAGCAAAACGACTCCAACTTTAAATGTAGCTTTCTTATCAGCCCTTCTGGAAAGACTTTGACTACTTGATTATTAATATCAGGCCTTTTGTTTTCAATGAGCATGTTTGAGAAACTAACCTAAAAGCTGAAAGTCGGTGCTATACTGAAAGAAATGCAAAGTCATTCTCTTCAAAGGAAAAAAAAAAATTATCAAAGCCATCAACAATGGTGTGTTAAAAATAGGGTTTTTTGGTCACTGAAAACAAGCAAAAACCCAGAGAAGGCCTTAAAAAGTTTTTTCAGATCCAGAGAGTAGTGTTCTCTGAATGAGTGTTGTACTTGCTGCTTGTCTAACCCATGCAGTTGCCATGGGGGATTTACTGGAGGAGAGGGTCTGTAAGTTTTAGCGTCTACCAGGCTTCATTAAAAATCTCTGATACTTTAAAAATAATTTATCAGAAGAGCCAAAGTTTAGCTTTGTATCTTACTATACTAGCTTCTTTCTGCTATCTTGCTTAATTGCTCATTAATCCTGATTTCAGTCATCAGCAAAGTTTCTTCAGTGGACAGCACGCTTTGCTCCAATCTGAATAAAATCCAACTGATGAAAGACCCAGTTACAACACGATTGTTTCCTGAGATGTATAAAACATTGTGCTATTAGGCAGTGGAGATAGAGCTAACTGTTGGGATACAAAACTTTAGCATGTGGAACTTACCATGTTGCAGTGTCATTATCTTTACTTCTAGGGTGAATGGGATTGTTTGTGCTGCCTGCATAGATATGTAATCTGAAAAAGGATTTTTCTTTATACCTCTTTAAACTGAATAAACTAACTCTTAAGTTGAAAAGTGACTTCTCATAGGTCTTTGTTAAACAAGATGCCTAGCTTATGACCAAAGATTTGTTAATTCATCTGTTTTAGGCAGTTTCATTCTTCCTGCTTGCTTCCATTCTCCTTACCAGGAAGAACAAGATAAGATTATCTTCTCCTTTTTTGAGGAATAATAAAGGATATGCTGATCACTGATCTTCATTCTTGCTTAATAAATTCCTCTGTTTTCAGAATGATACTCCTCTGAAATTAGTTTGCACTGTTTCATTCTGTCCTTGATTAATTAACATATAAGTTAAATACCTATCTAACTTTATGCACAAAGCTAGTAATGCTACTAAAGAAAAGTTGTGATTAATCCATTGCACTATGTATTAGTGATTTTGTTTTAGTATTGTATATGTCCATTTCTGTTTAAAATATGGAAATACATGTTTCAATATGTTTTCAGATAGTGGGTCTTCCAGGTCATGCTTCAAATAGGTATCTTGAGAAGTAAAATTCAATTCATTGATGCAAACATACATAATAGATTATATGTCTGTCCCAGCTGGCAATGTGTTAATAAGAATGATAATTTACACTGTTTGGCAATATCCTAATGAGTAAAACTCCTTCCAAGTACCTTCTGTAAAAGATACCTTCTGCATCTTTTCATGTAACATTGTTTGGAAGAAGGTATGTTTGGGGGAGGTTGTTTGGGGTAGATATGAGAAATTTGCCCCTTTGTCATCTAGCAATAGGTTGGAAATGGAAGCTGTGTAGAATCTGGAAGAACACCATCTCAGTTGACATTTAGAAAGCTATAGTCACAAGGATGAAATTTAGACGCAACTCCTGAAAATGAAAGCTTACATTCAGTAAAAGTGGATGCCTTTCCCTTCTACGTTTGCCAGAGAAAGTGGTATTGTGCCAACATACTAAACTAAAGTCTGGCTCCCAATATTAAGAAAATTTCGGTCAAATATTTTAAATCCTTGTCATCTCTTCAGTTACCACTTTCTTATGTGAAGGATTAAGATTTCGATGCTGCCTGAAAGAGTTTGTTTTGAAGAAGGATCGAAAAAAAAGGATAGAGGAATGTCAGACTGGGCTTCAGGCATAAGGCAAGTTGGAGAAAGTCCCAAAAATGAGAGTGGTGGTAAACCATGTGTGACTTGGGCTGAAGTTGCGAGCAAAAAGCTAGAGTAAAGAAACTTTACTGGAATTAGTTTTTGCAGTCTTTGACATTTGTTATAGAGAGTAAGAGGAAGTAAATGAAAGAATTTGAAAAGGAACCTGTCTTAGTCAGACTTGTAGGCATGGAAACAGGTTTTTACGGCAGCAGTTTAGACTGAATGATGCGAAAGGAAAGAAGTATCTAGAAACCTGGAGTTCGTTGTAGCAGACATATAAAGTAGTGAGAGCCTAGACGAATGCTTTTGCAATAAAACTGGAAAAGAATGCAAATTTTATGGCTATTTTCAGTGGAAAAACCTAGCATGATTTTCTGATCAACAGTGTTAAAAAGATTAATTAAAAGCAGTAATGTATCTGAAAAATAGAGAACAGTATTCCTGTGTGAGAAAATAAAAGAACTGTAGGAAATTTTACTAGGGAGAATTGTGCCAACTTGTAGGGCATACAGTACAGAGAATGAGGGAAGTCAGAAAGGAATTTAAGAGGTCAGAGTTATAGCATAGAGAAATAGTTATTGCAATAGAGCAGTCAAATGTAATGACTGAGACAGACATCGTGCCTGAGGGAAATAGGAGTTGACAGGAGAAGATCCTTCTACTTCTTACTAGCAGTTGAAATGAGGAGTGGGTCTTCTAGAAGAGTGTAAGTCTGAAGTCTAGGGAAAGAAACTTTCAAGGGGGAGGACTGGCTCTCTGGAAATGAAGGGCAGAAGTTTTTACTTGATGAGTCCACACATTAGATTGAAAATGTGATTTATAATATGGGTGGGCAGTATGCTGGGTTTAATCTAGCTGCCACAAACTCATAGCTGTGTAAGGTTTTAGACTGGACTAACAGTCACAGAGTACACCAAGTCCACAAAGGGCAATTATTCCTGCTGTTAGCCTCTGCTGAAATAGCTATGCCTTCATTGCTGCTGTTTACCCTAGTTAAAATAAAGTAATGCACTTAAACATTCACTTGGATATCACATGCTAAGTAATTTGTGATTTTTATTTATTTTTTATTTTTTTGGCAAGGCCAAAAAGTCGAATTGGAACCAGACTCTAGAGTATCAAGAGAAGAGTTTGGAGAGAAATTTTAATTAACTACATATTAGTATTATGACTGAACTCAGGAAAGAATTGCTGTGAAAGTATCAAGTGTTTGGAAGTTTGGATTTGCCTCCATCTTCTTTCTGATTCACTGTCTCTGAGATGTTTCACTCTACATCACTCTTTTCCTCTTTTCCCTGTTTATGTTTGGCTTAGGAATCAGTAAAGCTTTGGTCTCAAGTTTTGGATAGAGACTTGATAGATTAAGGAGAAACTCTGAGTCTTGAGTTTGTACTTTGTACCTATATACCACAAAAAATAAGCACACAAAATAAGACCTGAGACTGCGCTGATGTCTGGCCTGAAAGAGCAGTGACAGACAAGAATCAGGGAATGAAGGAGAGCTTCGAAAGAAAGAGCAACTGCTTGCCTCGAGGAATGTGAGGAGCCTGTGTGTGAACTAGGCAGCAGACTTGCAGACTTACCAGTAGGACTGAAAGTGAGCCAGAATCCTGACTCTACTTCTGGCATCTACTTCTCTGAGATAGAAGTTTCACTTGAAATATTTATGTTTCTATCTCTAACAGCTGTAAAGATTCAAAAAACTGGAGGTTCTAATTCAATGCCTTGGTCTGCAGTTGGTTGTCTGATTGTGAGAAGTGTATGTAGTCCCATTCATATCAGGGGATTTTTGTAAGGAGAATGTTAAACTTGAAACTATAATTGCAATATTTTAGATGATATAATTGTTCATTACAGCCTGGCTAATTTTAGTAGGCAGATGAGTACAAGTGGAAGAAAAAAAAAACAACACCGAGGTCTTTTTTTCTCCTTCTTTCTTGTCTTTAGGAGTTACTGAGACTGTTTCCTGTAGCATGTACTCCTGAAACTTGTCCAGCCTCATTCTAAAAGCCACAAAACATGAGTCTTTCAGCACTTTCTGAGGAAGTTTATTACAGTCTTGATCTTTCATCTTTATTAGCAATTATGTTTTCTTTTTGTTAAATTTTCTTCTCTCGGTGTCTTCACATCATTGTTTATTATGAGAGCTCCAAAGGTTATAGAGCAGAAGACTTGGAGGAGTTTGGAGAAAAAGGAGGAAAAAAAAAAAGTAAGAAACAGTAGCTGATAGTGTCATATGACTCTTGTCATACAGTCATGGTGGGTGAATGGAAGGAATATAAGGAGCGGCAACCACAAAGATTTGGGCAAACATGACAAAGCAAACTGTGCGCTGTAGTGGAATGCAACTGAGATCACCCTGTATGTGCTTGGATGGAGACAGTCATGTCTGCTTTGCCTGTGCTCGGACATGGCTGCCTGCAAGCCAGCTCTAATCTGGAAGCCATGTAAACATGAGACCCTCAAACTAAAGATCTGTGAACCCTAGTGTCTTGGCTTAAACAGTGCTCAGTAACATATATCTAGAACTGGCAGAATGTTTTTTGCCTTGCACATCCTCTTAATCTCTAGCACTAGGCTCCACTGTAATCTCATTAGCCTGTTTGTAAAGCCAGTCTAGTATACCCTGTCTGCCAGGGCTTAGTTTTTGAGGGGCAGGAGATAATGGACTTAGTCCTCACTCGCACAGTTTTTGAAACAGAGCTACATTAAATGGAGCAACTTTGGAGAGCAGGCTGCACAGGCGCACAGCTCTCCAAGTGTGTCTCTATAGGCAACTTCATTTTTTACCAGTTTGCTCCACCTCCAGACTCATACACATGTTCTGTGTCAGAATCATGGTGTAAGATAAAGCCAGGAGGTTCTCAAAAGATGACAGATGAAAATCTACCTGGAGCGAAGAGTTTTTCTTGGGAAGGAAGACCAAGAACTTTGTGCTGAGGTTCTGAATAGAAGTAAGAGATAGGATTTCAGGTCTTAAGTTATTACAGAGAGAGATCTTCCATGCTATAGGATCAAACCAATTGAGTCATATTTTTAAGCTTCCAAAGCTGTTTTTCTAAGATAGAACACATTACGTATTGACAGTCTTATGAAGAGATACTTACTCATACCATCTCATATCTTAAAAAATGGTTTTCTTCAGCTAATGTGAAACACTGTGCCTAAATGGTGTTAACTAGATCCTTAATAAGATGGATACGGAAGCTGCTGTCCTGTTTTATTTCCCCATAGCCAAAGAAAGTACAAGTCAATATGTCAGATATGCTGTAGCTGCTGTTTATATAGAGTGAATCTTGAGATCATGTTCGACTGGGCTGTTACAAATGTTTGGCCTAGTGGTGTGGCTGAAGTCTTGAATGCTGATATGGTAAGCTTGGGTTTTTCTCATACCCGTAATGAAAAACTGGTATTCTGTCTTAAGCTGGTATTCACGCAAGCTTATGTAAAAATAATTAAATCAATGTACATGCACTCTTTTTTTGTTTGTGCTGCAAATTAGGGTGTAGGCACTCAAATAGCAAAAGGCATATATTCAAACTCGGGTAGATATTTTGGTGGTTTTATCTGTATTCCTCAGTGCTCCTGCTTCTTTAGCCATAACAGAGAAAGTTAAAGGAGGTTGTAGCGTGTTGCTGTTTGTTGCATATGAAGAAATTGAAATGTGCGTGGACCAGGTGTACTTCTGTGAGAACTTGATGTGCTGGTTCTCCCATTGCAAGGGGACCTCTGATTGCCATGATCTTCCCTGAAGGATCTGTAAAATGAAACTGGTACGGTATGCACAACTCTTTTGTCTGAGCACAGTAATACCACTTGGCTGGAAAGCTTTTGCACAGAAGACAAACTTGAACTTAATTATGCCAAGAAAAAGGATACTGTTTGGTTCTGTCTTGATACATTAGATAGGCTTGCATTTTCAAACATGTCCTTCGTGACTAATTTTGAAAATAACTTGGCAGTTGTGAGGAAGTTGACATAGTTTTTATTTGATTTACTTAAGTGATGATTGTAAAGAAAAAATCAAATTATAATTAAACATTCTAATTTTAATTAGGGCTATGGCTTCAAATAGAATGATTCTGTTTGGCATGTTTTCAGCACCAGATAATCTCCTTTTAGCTGTGAGTTATTGAGTTTGAATTTTTTTGACAGGAAGACTGGATTAGGAGGCTTGGACAGTAAAGAGGGAAGTGTTTAAATATTTTGCATTTGAGTAGCTCCCACAAATGTGAACAAGTAGAATGGTACAGTGAGTGCTGATTTGATTTTCATTATGAGATGGAACAGAACTTTGATGCATAGCTCTGTATCAGTGAAAAAAAGAAGTTAATTTCTCCACACAAGGTGACTCTGCCATCACCAAAAAAAGAAAAACATTCCCCAAAACAAAGAAGCTGCTTTTTGTGTGTGTGTGTGTGTGTGTGTGTGTGTGTGTAACCTGGTCTGCGTCAGGTAATTTGCCAGTTGGTTTAAGTACTAATCTGAAGGCTGTATAAGAGTTTTATTCGGTTCCATTAGATCCAACTAAACTTTGTAATACAGGGGCTATTATCCTGCCAGTTGTAAGGAATTTCTGTTTTATGAAGCAATGCTGACACAAAGACAGCACTGTGTAAGCTGTGTCCATAACTGAACACTTTCACACTGCAATTTAGGAGGCGTGCAGTTCAGGAAATTGCTGGCTTCTGCTGGAGCACACTTTTACTGCAAGGAAAATTTTATTCGTCACTCAAGTAATTGGCAGTTTTAATACCTTGTTAGTAATTACCTTATAAACAAACTAATGCATAAAGGCAAGGCTCTATGACCTGTTATCTAACTCGTAGTCTTATTTGGCCAGTGTAACTGACACATGGTGGTGTTTGTTGTTGTTTTTTATTAAAGTAATTTGTTTCCATTTATTATAAATACTTTCAGCTAAGAGTTTAAAAAAAAGAAAAATGCAGTGTTACCTCTACCAGACAGCCTGTAATGAAACATGATATGGAAAAAGAGCAGCGTTGGAGGGGCTGCAAGATCACTTGCCCGTTCCCACATGTGGTCGAATTAATCTAACTTCTGGGTCAGTTTTTGAGACAGGATTTTTTTGTCTTGAGTAGTAATTGTATTCCCTGCCTTTGCATACATGACGGTTGCCCATGCTATCCTAAATCTGTGGCTTTGTTTGATCCAAAACAAGTATTTCCAATAAAGGCAAACACATTTCAGAAGCAGTTGATAGTTTTACCTGAAATTGCCTTTACCTGCAATCTCTAGAAGCTGGGGAAAGCTCCTAAATTTTGATCATTCATCATACTAGGTGTAGGATGTATCATAGCCAGAACTGACTTGAACTTGACAAGGTAACAGGATCATTTAGGGTTACATTCATTTAATTAGTCATGATCTGTTTTCCCTTATGTGCCATTAGCCCCAAATGAATAGCCCTGTTGATGTTGCTGATGTGTATGTATGATTCTGTACATTATGCAAGTAGGATGGAAAGCCTGGTAGGCTGCTGGGTATGAAAATGAAATATGATGGCTGCAAAAAAGCATCTTTCATTGGAAGTAGAAAAAGGGGTATTGCTAGTAGTAGGTGAAGATATCCATATCTTTAAACTGTTGCAAAGTTTTTGTTATGGAATAGTGTGATGCCTTAGTTGAAGTCTGAGCACACATGAAGTCCAGAGCCTCTGTAATGAGCTGTAATAAGCATGAATTTTATTCTTTGCTAACAAACAAGTAAAACCTGTACGATGAAATACTCGGTCTAATTTCAAAACACAAAGAATGTCTTCCTGAGGGGGGCATGCTGTCATGCATATCTTCTAATCTAGCTCTGTTTTTATGGAAATTCAAACTGATTTTCATGCTCTCATGCTCTAGCTTTTTTTTTTTTTTTTTACAAAGCAAAATATCTAGCTACTGTGATGTTAGTTTGAAATCAGATTAGGTTTTTTTCCTATCTTAACCATTGCAATACTGTGATATGCTAATCAATACAAATATCTGGTATTTCTACAGTTCAGAAACAGGTGATCATGGAGTTTTACTTCTTTTAAAAGCTATGAATTACAGTAACTGGGTTATAATGCAAATTGTTTCTTTGTGTCTGCTGGGAATTTTTTTTTTTAAGAAATGTTGATACACATCTATTTACAGCATTCAGATTTGCAACTTGGGATGGCTAGAAATTAATGTTTTGCTTAGAAATATACTGTATTGTATTTCTTGAACAAAAAATTATTTTCAAGTAAGGGAATTAAGAACTAATTTTTATCAGAGTGACATGTAGTTAACATGTGTTTAATCTGGAAATGACAGTCTTCTATTGTCCTTAAATTTCAGGACCAGCAACAAGATTGTCAACATCTTGTTTGAACATCTGAAACCATTTCAGAGTCTAGAAACTTTGGACCTAAGCAATAACAACATATCAGAGCTAAAAATGTCATCATTTCCTTCTTTACAACTCAAGTATCTGTAAGTAAAGCTTGGTATTAAATTTTTCAGGTTGCTTTCAAAAAACTTGTTGTTGAGAAACTTAGACTGGGAGCTGTATGTTGAGGGACTAAGAATTTTTCAGTTAGAGGCTCATATTAAATATTTATTCCCATTTTCACCTCTAGAGCATAGCATAAATTGCTAGCTTGAATACATCAGTTGTTGCAATGAGATGTTTTAGTTCATAGAAAGTGAAAATCATTATCTTGAGATGAAACAAATAAATGTATCTTTTGAGAGAAATAATTATGTAACAAAATAAACTTAATTTCCCTGTGGTTGGTTCCATCTTGAGTTATGTGGAATTTTGTGGACTTTTTTAAATCTTCCCTTAATCCTTATTCAATAATGCCATAATGCCAGAGCTATACTGAGTGAAAATAAAGTAATGGGGTTGCAACATCCTATACTTTGTCAGCACACTGTCTTATGCCAGTAATATGCTCCTGCAGAGTAGAGCAAAATTTTGGTGTTGAAATACCGTTTGACTATAGGCTGAGCTGTCAAGAGCTCTAATTAATGTGATAAATGAAATTCCATTTATCAGGGGATAGGCAGCATAAGAGCTCTGTATTTTACTACTTGGTATTAAAATTTTATTAAATAACTGTAAATTTAACCTTCTAGACATTGTTTCAACAGGTACATTAACAGTAACCGAATAACCTCCATGGAGCCTGGTACCTTTGACAATTTGTCTAGCACACTTCAAGTATTGAAACTGAACAGGAACAAAATTTCAGCAATCCCTCAAAAGATGTTTAAACTCTCCCATCTGCAGCACCTGTAAGTGCAACCTACAATTAACTAATTGTTTTCAGGTTTTCCAGTGCTTGAACTTTAGCCTTTAATTTAACGAGAGGCAGAGTGAGACAGACACAGAAAACACATTACTTCAACCCTTACTAACTGCAGCTTTATACTGAACAAAAATAGTCTTATATATTAGTGAATTGTGAATAGTCTTTGTGTTAAAATTACATTTGTCTATAAAAAGAAAAAAAAGACAAGACTGGAGAAGGGGTAACTGCAGTTTTCCTGTAAGGAGACATTTGAGAAAATACTAAGTGAAGTAGATTTATATATTTTGGAGACTAGATCAGTCTCTATATGTTTTTGTGTTTTCATGGTTACAACAAACGAAGGGAAAGAATTTCTTTCAGAAAGTATGACAATAAGCAATATGTTCAAGTAAACAGACCTTAGTCATTTTCACTGGCACAATGTTGTCTATAAATATTTTACCTAATAAAAAATAGATAAAACTATTGAATATGAAGGAAACTGGGAATGTGTGTGGGTGTTGTTTGTTGTTGTTGTTGAGTGCAAAAAGTTTACAGGAGGATGGGCTAACATGGGACTTTGTCAAATCCTTAATAATTATTTTTCCTATTAGATAGCAAAGAGCTAAAATGATGAAGTCTCTTAGATTACCTTTGAAAGTAAAAGGTGTGCGATTAAAAACAGTAAAGTAGTAGAATATTTGACATATCTGGGAACAGTGACTTGTGTCCTATACACAAGTGCAAGACAAGTTTGACTAAAGTCTTAACGATAGAGTGCGAGAACGGTTGTACAAAGCTCGGGATTTGTTAATGATCTTGGCAGGCTTTCTTCTCTTCGGATCACACTGAGATTTTAAAAGTTGATTATGTTCGTACCTACAAAAGTTCTACTGATTGACAACCAAATCTGTAGGCAGATCTGGTTATGTTAGATAGTTAATTTGCAGTGAAGGCAAAAGAAATATATTATCCCCTGAAAGAAGTATTCAGAGGAGGAGTGGGGAAGAACTACAGGCTGTTCTTACTGAATGTGCTTTAAGGCTTTTGCACATCTAAGCACAGGAGAAGAGTAGGGTAGAACATATCAGGCTACCAAAGGGGAAAGCTGAATTCTTACAAAGCTGAAAGTTTGAAAAACAGTCATGATATAAATATGGAGAGGGAAAGATTTAGCTCTTTAGTTCCCTGAGGGAAGTAGGTTTTAGAAGGAGAGAATTCTTTTTAATTTGGTGTGATGCAGATTGATAGATCAAAGATCTTTTTGAAGCGGCAAACGATCGCTCATTGTGCTATGAGGTCCTTCTCTTAGTACTGTCTAATGCCATCTCTGCATACTATATATAAATTGTTGCTAGTAAACATAATTGTTAATTTAGCAAATGGTAACTGGTTTAAAATTACTATTATAAAAATGGTTAACAGTGTTCCTTGTGCCTATATGAGGGAGGATGTCCCTTTTTAAAGGGCTCAGAAATCTGCCTGGGGTTGGTACACGTGTTGAAGCTGAGGAGGACCAATGATAAGAAAGTGTTGTGAAGAGCAAAAAAGTATAATGTATCAGTGAGTGCTGCTGTCACTACAGCTTGCCCTCCAACTGTGCCTTATAACTGCTCCCTTCCAGGATACATTTGAGTCCCAGCTGTGAACTACAAGGTGTGTGTGGGGGCAGTGTAGCAGCAGTAGGGCGACTGCCAAGACCGCTTTAGAAGGGAAGGAACAATTCATAACTAGTTGAAGGGAATGAGGGCAGAATGTGTAAGGAATGCTTGACTCCAGATAAAAAAGGAGAGGGATTACCCAGCATAGGATCTTTACTTTTTGCTTGTTATCCACTACTAAAAATTTTAACTTTTTCTTTCTGACTGGTTATTCATTGCAATTACTAGCCAAAATTAATAGCTGTATTGCTGGATAAATACTGAGAACTTCCTTTTACTTTTTATTTTGAGAACAGGGCTAATCATTACATTCTAGATTCTTTAAATTTGAAAATCAAAAAATTACCAAGCACATGTACTCATTATCCAAAATATCAATGGTATAAGCATAGTTAAACATAATGTATTACAGTAATATGTTTGAATTTTATTATATCTTGTCTCTGTTGTTTTATATGCATCATAGCTATTTAAATAAGGTTTGTTTCCAGAGAGTGAAGAAAGGTTGTTGGCATGCAGGTAAACTTATCCTGCTTTAACTGTAAAATTTATTGATGCAGGGAGCTGAATCGCAACAAAATAAAAAAAATCGATGGGCTTACTTTCCAAGGACTTCCAGCTTTGAAATCATTAAAACTGCAGAGAAATGGTGTTACTAGGCTCATGGATGGCGCCTTCTGGGGTTTAACCAACATGGAAGTCTTGTAAGTGTAAACTTTCATATACTCTGCAATTTGGTAGAATTGCACAGGATGAACAGAATTGCATGATAAAATTGAAAGGTGTTTTTGAATTAAGTTATTCTGGCATGGTTTGAAAAGCAACAAACATTAATAGGTGAATGGTGAAAACAGCACATTCTGAGTGCATGCATACAACTGTAAATGTAAGCAGAGTCTGCAGCTATGTAGTCAGTAGCATGAAGTTAGATGTAGACCCATAGCAAAGCATGCACTTCACTGAGTTTCTGAACCTTATGTCTTTTGTCTGTTTGTGTATATGTAGGCAGCTGGACCATAACAACTTAACAGAGGTAACCAAAGGCTGGCTTTACGGCTTGCTGATGCTGCAACAACTCCATCTCAGCCAAAATGCCGTCAGCAGGATCAGTCCTGATGCCTGGGAATTTTGCCAAAAACTCAGTGAGCTGTGAGTAGCTTTTATTCTATTCCAGTTTTGAAAGCAGGGTACATGCCAAAGCATGAGCTTCTTACCACTGATCTGTGAATTTTTCATAACAAAGTTTCCAAGGTGACAGCAACTTTTTTGTGTGTGAGACAGTTATATTTTGTTGAAAGAAGTTGAAGCCAACTGTGACTGCTTCATTTTGCTGTGGCAGTTGTACTAAAGCTTTAACACAAGTCATTTTCAAATGAAAGAAATCCATTCTGCAGTAATTTGTGAATTATGGGAAATAATACACAAGTTATATAATCAAAAATTGTGTAGTAGGTTTTGTGATAGTTGTAATGGAAAGAATTTTTCCCCCAACTAAAAATCAACCTGGGTTGAACTGAGTCATAAACACTCCAGCATAAACATTAAAATACATTTTTCCTTGAACTTGCAGAGATTTGACGTTCAATCATTTAGCAAGGTTAGATGATTCAAGCTTTGTTGGTTTAAGCCTACTAGTTGGACTGTACATTGGAAACAACAAAGTAAACTACATTGCTGATTGTGCCTTCCGGGGACTTTCCAGTCTACAAACTTTGTAAGTTGACAGAACTTGATTTTTAAGGTCTAACATTTTCATTTTTTATTACGGAAATGTGTAACTACAAAATCTTGTGTTAAATTTCCCAGACAAACATATGTTTTGCTTTTAGCAAGACTTTTTTCCAGAGTATTTGGGAGAAGGAGGACTTCCTCTTTCTTTTAAGTCTGTGTACAAATTTACATCTCTGGAAATGTCATCCTTCTGTTCTTAACCATCATTTTAGCTGTGTAATGGGCATCACTGAAAAGAATCCCTGAGAGGAAAAAAATAATTGGATAAATGGTGGTAAATACGATACAAACTTTCAGTAGCATTATCGTGGGAAAGGCATGCCACCCTGTGAAAGTAGCAGGCAGCACTGCTACCTGCAGCTGTAGGGATCTGGATCATAGTTATGTCTTAGCTGAATCAAAGTTTTCCATTATGGTCGAAATAAGAAGACATAGCTCTAATGCTTAAGTGTTACTATGGACACTGACAGTTTTCCTGACTGAGCAAGTGTTTTAAATATTCGACTTTTTTTTTTTTTTTTTTTTTAATGTGTGCCGTAAGGAAAGGGTGAGAAAGAAGTAAATGAATCTAAAAATATTTAGCTTTGTTAAAATGTGCCAATTGCATATCAATGACCCATCTGTTAACCAGATGAATGAAATGATCACTTTTCCTTCCAGACTTTGAAAAGGATGTTAACATTTTACTTTTAGGGTTTTACTCAGATACTCGCACCTTGGGCATCTAGCAAAAATGCAGTTCAGAGAGTCATATGCTACATTCATTAAGTATACAGAAGAGAGATGAAGGCCATCAAGAGAGGAAGTCGGAGACTTGTGTGAAGTGTCTGAGTTTACAGAGTGGGAACTACCCTGTTGATTCTTTTCACAAATATCTCCAATCTCTTTGTGTTTCACAGATAATTAAGCTTATGTTGTGGATGCCCTATGATTTAAAAATGATTTCCTTATTAATAAATCTCTGTTCTTGTATTAAAAACTTGCAAAAGCATTTTGTTTTGAAGGAGGAACAACTGATCCCCTCCCTTCCTATGATTCTCCTTCTCTTATGATATTCCTGTATCTGAATATCTTTGCAGGGTGTGTGTGGGGGTGTGTGTGTGGGGGGGGGTGTTTGTTTGTTTTCTAAGGATTCTTAAACTTGTTGTTCTTGTGACCTTTTTAAGTATCAGTGGAAAAAGTATTCAACAGATAATCTTCAAACTCTCCCAGTAAAAATTGCAATGAAAATAGCTAATTGGAAAAAGCCTCTCTTGAAATAATACTATGGAACAGCTATCTTAGGAATTGTTTTAAATGTCAGGTGCTCTTTAAGAAGTATGTAGCTGGTTCTTTTGAATGGCTCTTGTGGTTTGATTTTGTTTCCCTATCTTTAAACAGGGATCTGAAAAACAACGAAATATCGTGGACTATTGAAGATATGAACGGTGCCTTCTCTGGCCTGGATAAACTTAGGAAGCTGTGAGTATGACTACAGTATTTGTATCTCATCATTTCTTGAACAATTCAGTATTGGATTTAGCTTATGCCTGTTGCAAGGGACAAGCCCAGCACTTATGACATTATATTTTCCATAGCTGAGATGTGTTTTCTGTTGTCATTTTGTTCTTGATAAAATTCCATTCTATTCTATGAGCATTTTAAAATTCTATTCTATTCTATAAAGTGTTTGTATTCTGTAAAAGAAATTCCAGATTTTTCTAGTCAAACTAATCTGAAATATATATTCAAATTTTAAATGTTACTAATATAGAGACTGATCTTGTTTATGGAAACCTTTTGCAAAGAACAGGGGTTTCCCATAATAGGAAGTGGTAAGTTTATTGGCAAATATCATGAAGGCCTAGTGACGGGACTAGTCTTTGATAAAGCAATGCAGCATGCAGTGGAAGTGCATTCATTGTAGTGAAAAGATACCATTTTCAATTGCACATCTATGAAATAAAAAGGTGCTTATGTTTATACATTTAGAATAATCCATATCGCTGAACTGTGTGCATTAAACACCTTTTCTATAATCTAGTGATTGAAGTGGAATAAACGGGTATATTTTAGAGATGAGATATTTTGCTGCAGTGGGGAAGGTTGAATGGTGAACATTAGTCACAGTTTAGAAATAAATGCCAAAAACACAATTGTTTGTTATTTTCTTCCTAGGTCCCCATTTTATTGCATCTGTTTTGCATTGTGCATTTATATTTTTCAGGATACTACAAGGAAACAGGATTAGATCCATTACAAAGAAAGCATTTTCTGGTTTGGATGCACTTGAACACCTGTAAGTAGTAGAAATTCGCATTTAACCCAACATTGAAAAAAGTGAATTTTGTTACTAACTGAAACAAAAATAGGACTAACAAGCTTTGTTCGTGACTGTTTGAGTGGGACACACCTTGGCTGATGTAGTGTTCTTAACAAGGTTCTTTTATTTTGGAGTTATGCTGAACATGAATTTTGGAGTTAAAGTGGAAAGTATTATATATATTAAGCATGCTATAAAACTATTTAATACTGTCTCATTGGTTATTGAGCTAGGGAATCCTTTGTGTATCACTAGTGTAACAAGCTATTGTTTGAGTCTTCATGTTAAATGCATCAGGTTAATAAATTATTCTTTCCTCCTCTAACATTCTTTTTTTTTTTTTTTTCCTAGAGATCTAAGTAACAATGCAATCATGTCAGTTCAAGGAAATGCTTTTTTGCAAATGAAGAAACTTAAAGAATTGTAGGTTTCTTTCTAAAAACATCACTTCAAATATAATATGTATCCATATATTTATTGTATATGCTTACATGGTGTTTTATATATGTTTATATGCATATTGTGTGTGTGTGTGTGTGTATATATATATTTATTTACAAAAGCCTTGTAAGATGTTTCCTGATGCAGTGGTAAATACTCATTATAGTATCTCTGAAGTCGCATAATAAAGATATGTCAATGGGTTTTTTTATTTTCATGTGATGACTTTATTTAAGTGAGATAGCACAGGATGGGAGGTGTTCATTTTCTGCTACATTTGGTATCTAGGGTCTTCAGTTTAAGTTGGCTGATCCTTAATAGATAATAGATAAAGGAGACTTTGATGTAATGTCCTATAATATGAGCAGTGCTATGACTGAGCTACAGCTTACTGGACCAGTGAAATGCAGTACCATAATTCTTTTGTAAAGACCTGGTTGTCAGTGCTTATAATTGGGTCCTTCTATCCTGCAGTAGCAAAGGGGCAGATTGTCAGAGAAGTCGTGAAGCGGTCACCAGGAAGAATGTACTCTTTTAGTGGGTTTTTTGTTTTTTGTCCTTTCACCCTCTTTCCCAGTTGATCAATGCATTAGATTTTAGAGCTAAGTTTCGCTGAAGGGGAAAACACCATCATTGTTCACCGTGTTTTGAGCACAGCTTATTCTTTCTCTTGCATATATCTCATTTCTCCCCTATTTATATCAGCCTTTCCTAGTCAGGTCTGTTGTCCTGATCTGCTCTATTGTATAATTTGGCAGCAAGCTAAAAAATAATAAAAAGATGCTGTTGTCATTATGAGTAGAAACTACCTGGAGCTTGTCTAGAGCTTTTTAGCTGTGTTCTCCAGACGTCTGTCCTTGGTCACCTGAGCAGTTGGTTATCTGCTTCATCTTATGGTGTTACCTAGTGTTGGGTGCCATAGAGAAAGCAATGATCAGTCTTCCAAATTTGGTTCATCCAAAGATTTCAGTTTGACATCATCTTTATCCTTGCATAGCTCCAATTGCTATAGAAAGCAGCAGCCATGCTCCTACCCCTAGCCAGGTACTGTCTGCCTTTCCTCTTCCTTGAGTTGGATGTGGTGGTGCTGCTTGATTAGTTTGCTGAACTTGCTTAGCCAGCTGTGGGGCAATTGCTAGGTTTAGCAGAAGAGAAGCAGTGGGAACACAGGGCTAACAAATAACAACTCAAAATTTTGGGGATTCTTGTGCTTCTTCTGAAATGCTTGGTAGACATTGATTATGGCTGATGAAGATGTAGAGAGGTGTTTGGAAGTACTTTCCCAGAGTTTAGTATAAATTCCCATCTAGTCATTTTATTCAAAGGCCCTATTATCTGAAAATAATATAGACAAATAATGCATCAGGATAGCTAAAAGTGCTCTGGTCTCTCTGTCTTCCCTAGAATAACAAGAATGCCCTTAGCACTTCAGTGAAGGATGATCTGTTTCATCTAGATGTGAAAAAGTGAGCTAGCGTTCATAGGCCTTATCCATGCAGTGTTGATGTGAAAAGAGCATAGAGCTTCTCTTCCTTTTCTGCAGGAAATGTTCAAGACTTTTTGTGCTAATTGGTATGTCTTCATTTGTGACTAAAGATATTTCTCTCCCTGGATCCATTATTTTTGCTTTTCCTCCAAGAACAGATAATATTGCAAACTTTGAAGAAAGGAGTTTCATTACTTAATCTAGTTTTTTTTTAAATGGTTCTGAGTTTTAATCCAAAACTGAGAACTCTTCCTACTTCAACTCCTGATTCAGTGTGCTTCACGGAACATCCCTTTGGTTTCCTCACATTTTTCTTTTTCCTCTATGAATGTAGTTATTCCCAAAGATTAGGTAAACTGATAATTAGTTCTGCACTTGTTGCAGTAGCACTGACTATTGCTTGTCTTCCCACCCTGCCTTTTTAAATACTTCCCCAATATAAATTCTGACTGAAGTGGAAATGAGGGAATGAAATTGTCTCAATTTTTTTTTCTTGCAAAGCTATTCAGCTTTAGCTCTCAGAGCTCCTCCCTTCTGGACTGTTCTCCTAAGTGCCCGTTCTGCGTGTCCCACTGCTGTTTGCCATTTTGTAACTAATGCAGTACAGACTTGGCCAACTGCTTGGACTCATAGATATAACAGAAACTGAGAGTAAAGATTAAACATTTCTGCTTTGTAAAATTTAGAAGATCTGACAATAGTGTCATCACATGTGTGCTAAGTAACATTGGTTTCTTTCTCTAGTAATTTATTTATTTAGATTAAAATTTAACTTTATGTTGTTGACTTGTAGTACTTGTGTGGATCTGTATTATAAACAAAAACAAGCAAACAAGCGTTCAATGTGTAATTGCTTTTTCTTAGACAGTTAAACACATCGAGTCTCCTGTGTGACTGCCAGTTAAAATGGCTACCACAGTGGCTGTCAGAGAACAACTTTCAGAGCTTTGTAAATGCCAGTTGTGCCCATCCGCAGCTTCTAAAAGGCAGAAGTATTTTTGCCGTCAGCCTAGATGGCTTTGTCTGTGGTGAGTATAGCCCGTATTCCTTATTCCATAGAACAAATTTTGCTGAATGGATTGGTTTTGTAATGTTTTCTTTGATATGTTTTGATTTCTCTAACAAAATGGAGAGGATTTAATATTTGTTAACATTTGCTTCTCTGTTTCCAAACTTTGAGGTAGAAGCTTGCGGCTTCATACAAGATGGGGAGTGATGTTTTCTTGATTCTTATTTCATGTACGGCTTGCTTACATAGTACACAACATGGTGTGCAGAGAAAGCTCAGCAGTTTGTGGTGGTAAATGTATATGCTTCTAGGTTTAAAATATGGATATTGTTTAGATAACTATCACTTTTAAAGGAAACGTATTTTGGCAAACTTAAGAAGCTATTTCTGGTTTTGATTATTTGTAAATTACTTTCATATTTTGTAAGAGTTGAGATCTTCCAAGGCTGAGAAAATTTGAAGGTAAAATAGCCATACTGGCCTCAACTCTGTCCTTTCTTTGTGTGTAATTGTTGTCTACTTTAAAAATGATTGGGAACACGTAAGTTATTGTCTGTTTTACTTAAACTGTACTTTAAAACATAAAATTTCCACAGTTATGCTACCAATATTTTGCATTTCAGGAGGCCAGAAAGTGAATCATAATACAATATTTTTACTTTAAGGCTTTGCATTGGAAATCCTTAAGGGAAGAACCTCATCAATCTGAGGTGATAGCATCCATTTTAAAAATAAAATCCATCCATCCATCTTAAAATAAAATCTTTGTATGTTTGTGTAGTAACATTCATTTGTGTGTAGTAACATTCAGTGTAAAGTATTTAAAGCAAAGTGAAGCTGAACGTTCAAAGCAAAGATGCAAGTGCCCTTGCATCATAGCTTGCATTCAAATGCTGTGATTGTGTACTCTCATACACTAAGTAGGAACTTGGAAACTCTCAGGAAATTAAATCTGACTAATTTCCTATATTTTTTATTCTGTACATTTTATTTTTGTCCTACTAAAGAAAACTTTATGTTCTTTAGAGAAGAAAACTAACCATATTTGTAAATAACTTTCCTCCCATAACAAGTCTGATTGCTTAATTTTTGCTGTCTCTGCTCTTATTCTTTCTCAGTGGCAAAGCAGGCACAGAATAGTTTAAAATAGTGTATACAAATGTTGGTTTTCTTCCCTCCCGTTAGCAGTCAAATGTTTTAATATATTAATGTTAAATAACAAGTGCATAATGGATGGTGCATAATTTAGCTAATGCTGAAAGGGAGAAGCTGACATGGACATTGCAGGAAATAACTGATTATTAGATAGCTAATGAAGTTTATATCCTACATATGATAAATTCATTCTGTCAAGAAATTGAGTTGGAGGTTTAACACACACACACACACACACACACACACACACACACACATTATATATATATATCTTGTTAAACTACAGGGGATGTTGATCTTTCTTTTAGTTGCTGAATACCTGTTTTTATTTAACTTCCAAACCTTTAAGATATATTAGCAAAATGGGATGTACTAAGAGTAAGTTGTTACATTTAACACAAAGTAATTGTGAAGCAGAAGCCATCATAACCTTCTAAATACAATCATTGTGTGTTTCACTGTTTATTTTATTACATCTTTACAGTGCACCATCACTATGTCTTTGGGTGTATATGCACACCCTGCCTTTATAAGTTTAAAATGGCCACCCTTGCTGTTACGGAATTATGAAGAGGAGTATGATATGTCTTGTCTGAAATTAAAATAAATAATCTATTATATATGCTTTGAGTGTATAATCCTCCAAATCATGCCAAGTTACAATTTTGAAAGCAAGCAGGAGACGGGAGGGAGACATCCTAAAATTGTTAATGGAAAACAGTGTTAGGCAAGAGTGAAGCTAAAATACAGAAAATTCATATAACTTATGCTTTCTAAAACTCTCTTTTGAGCTGAAACAAATCATGAGACCTGTCCATACCAAAGATAACTCTGTGGAAAGAATAAATAGATGCATTTGTGACCTGTCTTAATTACTTAAATTTAGCACAATGATGCTAAAATAGTACTATTTAGGTGATGAATAGCTTGTTTTTCATTATACAGTTGTCGAGCAGCTTCTGAGAATGAGAAATATATTCCTCAAAAGAGAGCAAGTGTGTGTGCGCATTTGTGATACATCTGTGTATATGCGTCTGTGCGATACATGTATTCAAACACACACACACACACACACACACACACATATATATTTTATTCTGTTCCAGTAAAAAAGATATTGCCAGTTTTATCCTGAAATGTTCTTCTATATTCTGTAACATTGAGTTATTTAACTGATCTTCTCATTCCCCCTCAGAATAACTAAACTTTTAAAATATTTTATTATTCTATTGATAATATAACTAAAACAAAATGAAGTGTGTTCAGCACTCTTTTCACCAGGGTAATTTAAATATGTATTAGTTTGTTTTACTTTGACTACCAGCTCGTCATGCAGGTGATACAATTTGTCTTGGAGAACATAACACGTAGGTATGAAGCAGGAGAACTAATCAGCCTAGGAGATTCTTAAGGTCCACACCTACGGTCCCAGACCAGGGGATCCACATTGCCATTTAAGTAGAGCTCAGCTCCAGGCTTGCAAACTGTTTTGTAGGCAGCTCAAGTTCAGGCAAGCTCCACATCTCATTTTCTTTTGCAACATGCATTGGTGAGATTTTTCAAGGAAATCACACTTTGCCCTGGTATGTTGTTGCCAAGAGAGATGAGATATAAGAAGGCAAAGGGGCTTGGTAGCTGCCCACAGTGCAAGCAGAGTCCATGGTAAGGAGTAGTTTGGGCCCAGGACTTTTGCTGCAGTGTATGTAAAATTTGGACTTGTGTCTCTGTTGGTAGACGGAAGACATCTTGGGAATTGGAATAGATAAAACTTTTTGCTTTGGGGAGACCAAGTATTTTAATGCCTATTCCTTTTGTACATGTGACATAGATGCATTTGGCATAAGTAGTTCAAAAGACGATTAATTCTGGAAACTGACAAAATGGTGCTTTTACAGTAGCTTTCCAGTAGCAAAAAACCCTCCAGAATATAACTGCTTGAAATTCCTGCATGCTACTCTGCTTAACAGGTTTTCAGCGCTGCTGCATTTGTAAGATGGACCAAAAAGCCACAAATCACTAGAACAATGACTTTTGTACTTGACTTTTCTGTGGGTTTGGGGAAAATTCTGGACTTTACCTTGCAGTTTTCTGCAGAAGAACTATACTTTCAATAAAAATTCATATCAGCCTGAGGTGTTGTAAAGGTGAAGGGTAGGCTTCATGACTGACATTCAACATAGCTCTTACAGGTGTCAGGGGGTAGTTCTCTCCTCTTTAGTGCTGCTGTTGAACAAACTGTACACACAGTCTGCTTTTAAATGTGCTTTCTGCTCAAAAAGAGATGACTTGGCGCAATAAACTCATAAATATGGCGTCTTTAAATGCCCCAAGGCTAATGAAATTTAAAACGAAAGCATCGTATATCCACTTTATATACACTTGTCTGACTCTTTTCTCAAACCTATAAAACAAGGCTTACAAACTGTTTCTAAAAAGAGTCCTCAGGGCACGTATATATTTTTCTCTTCCTCAGTCTTACTTTTTCTCTCTTCTCCCTTCTGTGCAGATGATTTTCCTAAACCACAGATCACTGTCCAGCCAGAAACTCAGTCAGCAATCAAAGGCTCCAATTTGAGTTTTGTATGTTCAGCAGCCAGCAGTAGTGATTCTCCAATGACTTTCGCATGGAAGAAAGACAATGAATTACTGCATGATGCTGAAATGGAGAATTATGCACACCTCCGGGCACAGGGAGGTGAAGTGATGGAGTACACCACCATCCTTCGACTACGCAATGTTGAGTTCAGCAATGAAGGGAAATATCAATGTGTTATTTCAAATCACTTTGGTTCATCCTACTCTGTCAAAGCCAAACTTACAGTAAACAGTAAGTATGTTACTTTTTGTTTGTGGATTTTAAAGATAGAATCATTTTAGTCAAGATATGCATACATATTTTTTTTCATTCTACTCATTGTCTTTTAGAAGGTCCCTTAGTACACTGAGATGATTTCTTAAGGTGTATCTGGTTCCAAGATCACCATTCATTTTCTAATCTGGCTCCATTGTGCTGAACACTTTAAGATCATAGTATAGGAAAAAAATAACAAACCCAATTTAAAATAAGTCTGACAAAGCCTATGTAACATGATGAGAAAACATTCATCTTTTCCTTCTTCACAGAAGGTAAGCATATACTCTTCATCAAGGTACTATGGCAAGATCATGAAGGAAGCTGATAGCAGAAATGAGATTTTGGTCTAGGTGGTCTCACACACTTAACAACTCCCTCCCTTTCTATTTGCTGGCAGCTGATAAATTTAGGTTGTATGTTTTTCTGAGATTTATAGGAACAGGAAGGGAATTAAAATTAATAATATGCTGTGCAAAAGAGGAAAAGTGTTTCATTTATCGTTCATTATTCATTTTAGTATTGCTCACTTTTCTTTAGTGCTGCCATCATTTACAAAGATCCCCATGGACTTAACCATTCGTGCTGGGGCAATGGCACGTTTAGAGTGCGCTGCAGTTGGGCATCCTGTCCCACAGATTGCTTGGCAGAAAGATGGTGGAACGGATTTTCCTGCAGCGCGCAAGAGGCGTATGCATGTCATGCCTGAAGATGATGTATTCTTTATTGTCGATGTGAAAATCGAGGACACGGGAGTTTATAGCTGCACAGCTCAAAACACTGCTGGAAGCATTTCAGCTAATGCAACATTGACAGTCTTAGGTAAGAAATTGTCAATCCTTAATGGCATAAATCTTCTTGGAGAACAGAACTGTTGCTGAGCACTTTTAAAAATCATGCACTGACTAAACATAATACTATTTTCAAAGTGTTCTGTAGTAGTAACAATACTCTGAAATACTGTTTATTGATACATAACTATAGGTAAGAAATATATACTCCAGCACACAATCACTATTATGATACACAGTAATAAAAGTTAGTTATGTTTCATTTCTCAGTGTGTATTTGAAACAGCATTTAATATGTAGAAAAAGAAAAATGGGCTGTTGCTGTTGTGGGTTTTTTTTTGTTTATTTTTATTTATTTATTTAAGACTCAGGATATTTTGTTAACTTTAATTTCCTGTCATTTTGTTACTCTTTTTAACCAAATTCTTTGTATTCTTGACCATGTGTGATTTGGCTTTTTTACCCTTGTAAGGAAAGCAAGCATCTAGGTCTGATCAATTGACAAGTAAACTGTAGGCTTTTAGTTCAAACTCCTTGAATGCATTTTCCCTGAGAGAATGACTGTAAGCTTCATTAGGCCTTACTGATGCATTTAATTTAGTTTTTCCTGTTTAGCTGTGAAGGAAAGGGACGTGTTCCCATTCTTGCAAGGTCATGTAGAGCATAAAGCTTATGCTTTCTTTTCAGAAACACCATCATTTTTACGACCTTTGCTGGATCGAACTGTAACAAAAGGTGAAACTGCAGTCTTGCAGTGTATTGCTGGCGGTAGCCCTCCACCCCGACTGAACTGGACTAAGGATGACAGCCCTCTCGTGGTGACGGAAAGACATTTCTTTGCTGCAGGCAATCAGTTACTAATTATTGTGGATACAGATGTAGACGATGCTGGGAAGTACACTTGTGAAATGTCTAACACGCTTGGAACAGAGCGAGGCAACATCCGTCTTAATGTAATTCCTACTCCCACCTGTGATTCTCCTCAAAACATTGCCCCATCCCTTGATGATGATGGATGGGCCACAGTTGGCATTGTGATCATAGCTGTGGTTTGCTGCGTGGTGGGCACTTCCTTGGTGTGGGTGGTCATCATCTACCACACCAGAAGAAGAAGTGAAGATTGCAGCATCACAAATACAGGTGTGTAAACTGAAGGGTTGCACTGGATAGAAAAAAAAAGTGTGTTTGTGGTTAATTTGCAGTAACTTTCTTATAGGAACATTTATGTGTTTTGACTCCGATTCAGAAGAGTGAACTGCTTGTTACCTTCAGCACTTTGCAGGCAAATTTAAAAACGCTCCCCCAAATCCTGAAATATGCTGATGGCTTTTGTGCATATTTTGCTTCACCACAGATGAAACAAATTTGCCCGCTGACATTCCAAGTTACCTGTCATCCCAGGGGACACTGGCTGAGAGGCAGGATGGGTATGGTTCATCTGAAAATGGCAGTCATCATCAGTTCTTCACATCTTCTATGGGAGGGTATTTCTTACAGCAGAGGGACAGTAATGGTAGGTGTAAAATGTTAAGCACATTTTCCATGTTGCCTGAGTATCTGCAGCTTGTCTAGTGTCTATCTAACTAACAGAAATAACACCAATGAAGCATCTTCACTGATGTTTAAGAGACAGCATGTGACTTATTGCATGTGATTGCATCAACAAACTAATAACAAACTTGGTTCTGTTCATACAAATGACACTATGACTTTGCTTAAATCATGAAGTTTCTTTTCTCTAGTCTCAAGGGTAGATTTAAACTGATTATCACATTTTCAAAGCAAGAGTTTCCGCAAGGAATTATAACAGCATGTCTTCCTCTGTTTTTAGCTTGAAAAGGGTGCTTGTAATGGAATGTAGAGATTGGTGGTAATACCAGTGTAACTGTTAGTATAATACAACTGATTAAACTTTCCTTTTAGAAAAGGTCTTGGGGTCAGAGTCAATAAAGGACTTAAGGAGACTGCAAGTTAAAGTCTGCAATATTTAACATGTATACATCTGGCCCTTGAGAATCTAGCTCATACCTGGGTTAGGGAAGAAAAGGCGTGTTGCTGGGAAGGAGGTGGAGGTGGAGATGCAGTCAGGAGTAATGGTTGGGGCAGATGGGGTTGGAGCAGTGGTGAGAAAGCTCTGCAGTTGTTGGGGGTGAGAGGAGCTGCCTCTCCACAGAGCAAGAAGTGTAGAGCATGTCCATAGCTTTCAGAAACCACTGAGCTGAAAGGCAGCAGCTATGTTTAGCTGTTCCAGCAGCTAGTGATGCCCTCGGACCCTCCCATCCAGAACTTTCTCATTTCTACTCTGTGCTCCAAAAGGACCCTAGGTGACACAGCATGACCCTGGCTTCCAGTGCCTGAGGGGAAGAAAGTCCTTGGTTCTGGTCCCTGTAGACAGGTTTGTTTTGTTATCCAAGGACTGTATGATGGAGTAAAGTCCAACATGTTCTCTGTCAAGCTAATTAATTGAACACTTCCTAGAATTATCCTTTTCACCAGAAAGTTACATTAAACTTAAGCAAGCTGTAACTATACTGTGAAATGTAGTTGTACAGATGGGGTTCTAAAATGAACAAACTCAAGAAAACATAAGTTAAAGCTTAAGAAAAGACCCTATGCTGACATGTCAATTGTATTTTTAAGGCATTTGCCATCTAGATAACGGCAGTGAAACAGACTTGGAGGGTGTTGCAGATCCATTCCTGTGCCACTATCTGGGGACCTCAGGGACTCTGTATTTAAAAGGAAACACATATAGCTCTGAGGCTTTTGAAGCATACAACACAAGTAAGTTTGGTTTTTTTGTTTTTTGTTTTTTTTTAAGAAAAATTGTAGTCCTACTTTGATCTTGTATTATGATAAATCTATATAAAGATAATTTCTCATTTTCTTTAGGTTGCAGTCCTGACCAAAGAACAGCATGTCTGGATGCTTACGAGTCTGGATGTTTAAAGAGAAAGGAATGCTGTCAGTACTCACCTCCACTGGAAGATCCCTTTGACCAATGTGTCGGCATTATTGGGATGCAGGCTACAAGTAGCAAACTCATTAACTCCATTTATACTCAAAATGAAGGAACTGGACTAAAAAGCATAAGTCTCAATTCAGACACCTTTGATTTAAATAGAAGTTTGGAACCCTCATCTGTTATCAGTAACAGCACTTTTATGGGTATGTTCTAGCTATTGTTTTTATTCAAGCTGTCGGTATTGTTGTCTCTTGTTGCTTACTTGCAACACTAAGCAAAGCTGATTTCACAGCTTTTTCTTTCCCCCTCCTACAACAAGTAATTCTGTAGTAGTGCTTCAATATTCATATAGCTAGCACTGTGGGGAAAAAAACCTAATTTTGTTCAATTTTGTGTGAGTTTCTTTTTGCATGTTTCACTGAATGTAAGATAATTCAATATGTGAAATATAGCTACTTTCAAAAAAAGTAGAGGTACAGGAAGTAGTTGAGAGTAGGCAGTTTGGGAGTTATTCTTGACATTTTGCATGTGTTCTTGTTTCTTTGTTTTGGTTTGGTTTTTGTTTTTTTTCCCTAGAGTTGACTGAACTCTAGTTACTGCCTAACTGCAATGTCTGATTTAAGGTGTGCTCAGCACAGTCAAGTATGCAGAACTGAATGCATAGGCTCTCCACTGCAGCACACAAGGACAGTTAGATGCTCAGAACTCAGGATTGTACCAGGAGTTAGTTGGGAAATGGGTCCTTTCCTGTTTTATAAAGGGGACAGCTTGGGGCGTGTTCAGAAACAGAGCTGACAGACATCTAAGGAGTTCTCCGGTCAAACATGGTAGTCCAGTGAGGTAGCTCACCTCCACATCTAACTATTGGTCCTCTTCTGCTTCTCAGATAACCTAGATTCTAAGCAGCATTAGATAGAAAGTCCCAAATGTTTGAAGTTCAGGAGGAGAAAAGTAATTGCAATAAAGCTACAGAATGAGCAGATTTTTAGATTACCAAGAGATCTTAATAGCAGCTTAGCTAAAAACAAAAGAAAAACAACAACAAAAAAAACAACAAAACACACTTAAATTCTTTCTACACACATCTCTTCAGTGGCATGACTTTTATCTTAATATAGTTGGCAGATTTCTGTAAATGTTAGGATACTTTTAGTTTTCCATATTTAAATGCATCTTCACAAACTTTAGGCATAGAAGAAATTTTTAGTTAATGAGCAAGAGGTATGCAAGGTGCCAGGAGGGCTCAGGGCAGGAGTGAAGACAATGTGCCAAAAGTATTTACCTTTCAAAGTAAGGCACTGTGGAAAAAAGCCCTGCCTACTCCTCCTTTCTCTTCTTTTCTCATGGTGTGAATTACAAAAGAGTTAACTCAGGGTTTTACAATTTTAACTCAAGTTGCAGGCGGAGGTGGGGGGGGAAGGGGAAAAGTGTTGCTTTAACTTTGAAGCTCACTAAATTTGGGGGGTTGGTTTGACTGGTTTGTTTAAAATGCATATAAACACACATGTTGCTTTCATCCCTGTGATATCTGAGTGCCAAATGCAATCCTGATACCATGGATTCTTTCCTGGCTCATGTGTCAACAGAGTTGTTCAAGGCCTCGATTTGCCCGCTCTTGTGAGCGAACCTGTGGGAATGTGCATCACTGGGCTCTTTGTTCTCAGGGGGTGGGGAGGGAGGTAAAAGCTCTGCAGTTTTCCCCCTTCAAAAGCCAGATGTTCAGACCATAAAATGTTGCAGATGCCATGACATCTGACAGAGGCCCTGGGACTGCACACGGCTTCCTGGCTCCGTGCCACTATTGCTGGGGTAGGACTGTGTAGACACGGCTTTACCAGCAGTTTTCTGCAGAAAGAAGTTCTCCTGCATGAAGGGATAGCCAGGAGCTAATATGACCTTGAGTTCAGGTTGGCTTATGTTCCCCTCTGCCCTAAAAATCTTTGCAGAACTGCTTATTTGTGAGTGTTTGAGCTACTACCCACACAACTTACATCATCATCATCTTGGGCACTTCATAATCATTAGCCCTCTTCATTCAAAGAGCCTATGGTTAGATCTTGAGGTAGCAGCTGTGGAAGAAATCTTGATATATTTCTCATCTTTATTTGTGGGAGTCACTTCTTCAGGATCATTGTCCTCAAATTCAGCCCCCTTTTTGCCCCCACAGTTGCAATGAAGAAAGACAGTTGGCATTAACATCACTGTCGATGCATGAACCAGAAAGTTCAGAGCTTGGATTTTTTTTTTTTTTTTTTTTTTTTGCCTTAAGAAGTGGGATTCATTCGTAGCTCTGATGGTGAGGCAAATCCTTTCATGTTGTGTTAGGAATAAAATTGCTCTGCAAATCACTGATGCAGATATGGACCTCATCCAAATCCATTTTTAGTAACTTCTCAAATTACAGTTTTGCTTTAAACCTTTGTTTCTAGCCAATATACAATACTAAAAGTATGGCTGTTTGAAAACAAAATTCTTAGTGATTGTAGTGTAAAGCTGCTTATAAAAGCTGAGTTTTTCAGAATCAGTCTGTGGCATGTTCTCCTCAGAATACAGGTCTTTTGAGTATCATTTACAGCTACTATGCCTTGCAACAGTTGTATCTTTCTTCAGTGAAAAAAGAGAAGGCCCTTCACCTTGAGGTGTTGCCACTAACGCTTTCCCAATGGTAACGAGTGAAAGGAGCGCTGTTTTTTTTCTGGCTAGTGTATCCAGATAATTATTAATAAAGACTCAACTGAAATGCCAAATTCTTTTGGACTATTCTATGTCTATTCTAGCCAATTGTGGGAAGCGAGATACACAGGTGTGAATGAAGGGAGAATTTGGCTGGCAGGGCCTTTATTAATGTGAGCTGCTAGTCAGAAGAAAAGACTTTTAGCATTCAGATTGTATGATGGAGGGTGTTATACCATCTTACATTTGTTTTGTTTTTTTTATTTTTGCCCAACTGCATACAGATTGTGTGTCGTTCTTTTATTCAAGAACAGGACAGGGAGAATGTTCTGAATTTCCATTAGAATATGTCTTGTGATGTGTTTGTAGTTTGATCCATGTTCCTCCCCCCCAAAAAAAAGAAAGGGAGTGGGAATAGTCATAAAAACAAAGATAATGAAATTAAGTGTGTTGTTCAGAGTAGCTATCAATCAGCTCATTTACTTTGGAAATGTTTTTAATGTCTCAGCTGACAGAAATCTTGCATTATACTTGTGGTCACATGGCTTTTTTTTCTTTGGGGGAGGGGAAGAATAATAGTTACAAAAAATCTCCTTTTGATGATTTTTTTGCTTGAGTCTGTTCTTGGCTTGTGTTCTAATGTTCAGCCCTTAGCAAGACACAAAGCTGTTAGTACCAGTATTTCTGTATTTACATATTTACTGTCTTTCAGGGACATTTGGAAAGCCTTTATGGAGGCCTCAGCTGGACTCTCTTTCAAGTTGTAGGCAGCCAGCAAGTTATCAACCAAAAACGTCCCATACTAATCCTCATGCCTCATTGGACTTTGACTCAGAGGCAGACGAAGATGGGAAAGAAAGGACAGTTTCTAGAGGAGAAAATAGCATTTATACTTACAAACAGTCCTTTGAAAACTTTAGGACTTCTACTTTCCAATCCTGTGATTTGGATACATAGCTCCTTTTGGACTTGCCATTGATTTCTGGAACCAAAGAAATACTTTGACATACTACCTCAGTGTGGAATTTTATTTGAAAAGGGAAAAAGGAAAGGAAGAAGGGAAGAAAGAAATGACATGATGCTATGAATTCAGAACAAATAAATGCTTTTTTATTCAAATAAGCAAAAATTGCCAAAATGTTCTAATTTTTATACAGGGAAGACATTCCTTACAAAAATACTAAATTTCTAATTACTTTATAGCTTTGTTTTATAAATATCTTTTGTAAATTAATGGTGTAAATAATACAGCATATGTATTTCTATGTCAGACTTCATTTTATTGAAATGAGTAGTAGGTATTCTAATTTTGTACTGTTACTTGTACCTTTTACAAATGGAAACTCCATGCTGTTTGCAGGTATCATGCATCTTATTTGCACATTACTTCTAATAAAATATGCTGCCATGTGGTCTCTGTACCACACTAGTGTATGAAGAATGAAAAGTGTGAGTTTATGTTTGTAGGTACAGAAAATGCACGTTGCATATGTAAGCTGCCTTCTGTTGCCTGTTTACCTGTTTATTTGTCTAAAACTTGTGTCTCTGGATTTACTGTGTTAAATATGTTCAGCTTCTACAGGTGGGTGTGGTCCTGCCACAACTACATGTGGCTGGTAAGGTGGGTTGAAGGTATTTGTGCCAAAAAAATATGTAAATCCTCCCCTTTCTGAATTCCCACTATCAAATATGTACGCATACGTTCTCAATTTGCATGCACACAGGGCTGAAGCACCAGCTGTCTGTCCATGCATGCATGCAAGTAGAGCACACGCATCTGGTGGTGGATATGCACAGTAGATCCACAAATACATAGCAAGCTATTTAGTAAAAGAAGAAGAAGAAAAAAAGGCACTGGATGTCTGCCTGGTACCATCACTCTTTTCTAAGTGCCTTAGTGTTAAGCATTTGCCAAATATTCAATGCATGTCCAAGTTTTTGCTTTCCCATACCCTTTCTTCCTCTTTCCTGCTTCTGCAACCACTTCCATGTGCAACATAAGAAGGTAATTCAAGTACAAGATAATATTTTCTTTGGTTTAACTTATGCTTCTGTTCTTTATTCAGCTGCCCTTTTCTGGTTATAGGTAAATGAGAGCTATGCTTTATTCAGTTGCTCGGTCAAGTTGAGCAATTGTAAATTCTTGCTGGATTAAATTTGCACTAATGAACCCAATGCTTTTAACCATACGAAGTCATAGAAAGAGGATTGCTTGCTGTAAGATGGTAATTAAAGCTAAGTGAAAACACTCTCTTTTATTTTTCCTTGTACAGATGCCTAATATCTTAAAAAGCTGTGAATCCTGTTGTCATCACTTCATTAAAACAGTGAGACTCCAAAATGGTTAATATTACAGGACATCAGCTTTTTATATCTATATACTTTGAATGTGCAAACTTATAGTTGCCAAATCTCTTCTTTTAAACTAAATTAAAAGCAGCTGTTAGAATAGGCCATCACAGACATCATGGCTAAAGCTAGAGCAAAGGTTTCACTGCAGAATATAGCTGAGCTCAGGACTTTGTTGTTTGTAGCCAGAAACCTGGTACCCAGATTGCTATGAAAATTTCCGTTTAATTTAGACGCCAGTATTAGAGACAGGAAGTTAATCCATCCTTAGTCACTGGTGGTCTAAGTGTAGAGAATGGATTTTGCCTGCTTTAGTTTATCATATTGCCAGATTTTCTGACTGTTACTGTTAATTTGTCTTCATTGCTGCCAGATGTGGTGATGTGGTGACAGACATTGATATGGGTATTTGATTATAATTAAGTGCATTTTGAAAAAGATTAATTTTTCCTGAGTTAAGCACAAAGCTATAAGTCAATAAGGCAAGAAATCTTCAATTCGATTCACTCAATAAATCAAGGTAATTTATCTCTCCTCCTCTCCACTGACCCCATTTTTGGGGGGTGGGAGCAGGGCAGGGGCATGATGGCTTACATTTGTACCCAGGCATTGCTTTTTCACATATCTTAAAAGAAAAGGAAAGTTAAAAACAGTAAGTAACATCTTGCATTCTAAAATTAATGATTAAATTTTAGAAGCCATGTTAAAGATTCATCATGAAAAATAAGCTTTTAATTTGTTTTTTTGTATAGTGAGGGAGGGAGGGTATGGTTGGAAGTGGAGACAATATCACTTCTTTCTTCCTCTTTCGTCTTTTTCCCCCTTAAATATTTTTTAGACTGAGTTTTGGAGAGTATAAAGAGCCTAGTCTCCCATGGATCCCTGTACCCAAACAAAAGTTCAGGGTCAGTGACTGAATTTTAGATCTTTCCCATCAAGTTTCAAATAGCATCCTAAAAATAAATGGATACAATTTTACTTGATTCCTTAAATACCCAGGAAATGGAAATGAAAGCTCATGAGTATTCATTTTGTCAATCTGAGTTTTCATGTTTAGGAAGTTGGTTGTGCTTAAATATAGTTATGTTTTGTAAATTGCAAGATACTTGCAATGTCTTAATAGTTCTTTTTAAGATTGTTGATGTAACCTAACATCTGTTTGAGAGGCTTACAAGTTTTCCTTTGTTCTTCCCCTTCCCCCCCCCCCTTAAGGTTTTAAACTTTACAGTATTTCAGGACCAAAAGTTTTAACTTGGAATTCTTTTTTTTCTTTACTTACTTTAAATTGACGTTGTGGTAATATCAAGATCTGTTATGTAGGCCCAAACTGTTTGTTGAAGAGCGCTGCTACTTTTCTGAGGACTCAGTAGTGTCATCAAACATTTTTTACTCCAGTCTCGGAGATTTCTTGAATATTTATGTCTTATTCCTTCAACTGCTTCAAAGAAGGTGAAAACTAAGGCTTAAGGTCCAAAATCTAGTAAACATTTGTGAAGATTTATGCTGCAGATATTTGTATTCTGCCAACCTTACTAGCCAGGACTATAACTGGGAATTGTTTTCCTTTCAAGTGTATATGTAAGCAGAAATTGAACCTGCTATTTTCAGGGCTTCCTGTTATGGACATGACGTGTCATAGAATTTTGTCTCGATTAGTGAAGTCTTCTCCCTTCTCTTTTGCTTTAAATTTCTTTACTGCTTTATGGTAGAGAACATGTTTGACCAGCTTGATATGGTTTTGTTTGGCAGCTACATCAAATTCTTTCTTTTATTTTAAAAGAAAAGGGGTGTGTGGGGGGGGGGAGCTCAGCCTGTTTAGTGAAGAGAGGAAAACAATGTGTAAAAAGGTGCAATTCTTGTGCATATGGCTTTACTCAGATGAAGAGCTTACCAAATACCTTCCTTTATGGTATTTTAAGAAAGTTTTACATCTGGGAATAAAAGCCACAGTGTCTTTGCTCACTTAATGTGTGGCTAAATGCGCTTATCACAGTTGTTGTCCTAAGTACTAGGATTCAGTAGTTCCACTGAAACAGCATATGTCCACATCCTATCACTTACTGAAAGATGTGGGAGGCCTCTCATATTCCCATGCTGCTTTTTCTCCTGTAGCACAATACTGCTCCCCTGTCCTTTAGGGACCCTTTTTTGGTAACCCACACCGCTCTGTTTCCATTTTCTTTGCTTGCCTGTCACTCTGCTTACAGGCTAGGACAAATGTATTCAGTTCATAGAGCACAGCATAGTTCAAGGCAGTAAGTCAGTAGTGGTTGGGTGCTGGAGGAGAGGAGGGAAAGCATCAGGAGACCCTTGCCACAGCTTTAGGGGGCTTTTTGTATGACCATGCAGTAAATGCATAATTGAGGAGACAGAATATATAATATTTGTAAAATATTATATGTATTCCCATGGTCTCCGTCATACTTTTTATGTGTTTTAATTCCACTCATTCTCTGTGCTCTGAAATGCCAAAAGCAGCTATGTACCAAAGAACATGTCATCTGGAGAGTTATGTTTTACTGCATCTAAAATATCCTTTTCTGGTAGACAAGAAACAAGATCCATTTGTTATTCCATGTTTGTGTTCAAGACTAAATATTGTTGGTGCAATGCATAGTTTCCCAGAGTCATGTGGTCCATGGGGTCCACTGTGTCATAGTGCCTACGATCAATGTGACTTAAGAATGCTATGGGACAACAGGACCTGAGAGTAAAGTTGGTAGTAATTTAAATTCGCTGCTTGAAAAACAATTTTAGGTTTTGTGACTTGAGTCCAGGATTTTATTTCCCACACAACAGAGAACAGAAACATAAATTACTCTGTAGACTATGGACTACTGATAGTACTTCAGTATGATCACTTTTTCTCAGCCATCAATACAGTGACTTTAAAGCAACTTCCTTGTTATACTTGTTCAGCTTGACTGTTCACCGTGGACTAATCACCAACAGATACAATGCAGGAGTTTGCAATCTGAGCACACGTATATACTATGTTCTGAAATCAATGGTGAATAATTTTAAACCCTGAAAATTTTAAATATGATTTCATTGGAACTTAGGGTTTTGGTTGCTTGACCAAACTAATAAGATCCTCTGAATATAAGATGGACTTTGAGATTTTGTAGACTGATACCTTTACTTTGAAAGACTTGTAAGTAGCATGGTCTAAACAGTCCTTCATATGCTGTTGCAATGTACATTCTACTGCCCATCCTACTAACTGTCAGCACTTCCTCTGTAGGTGTGCATGGAGAAGCCCTGACCTTGGATCCACTGCTGGATAATGAAAGTTCAAGTACAGGTTATATTGCTGTTTGAAACAGAGTTTTCTTGAAGGATAAGGTTTCAGGTTCTTTTGAGGAAAAATGATTCAAAAATGCATCAGTTCCTATCCAGTTAAAAAAGCTACCTTTGGCACTAATCCTGTGTCTAGTTACTTATTTTAGAAACCTATGGATAAAGACCGTAATGGAAAAATGAACCCTGATGTTTTCTTTGTGCCTCGCCTTCCATTTGACTCTGCTGTAACATGGAGCAATGAGGGTTTTTCTCTTTGTTCATCAACCAGTGGTGGGATTTCATGCTGATTTTTTTTTTAAATGTGCAATATCTAACTCTGTCTTTTGTTGACCTGCTGGCATGCCACATGAAAGGAAAGTAGGCAGAGGTGTAAGGCTGTAGGAGAGGAAGGCTAGAGTTCCTGTCATATCATAAAGTGGTTTTGAATAATCCTCTAAACTTGTGCAGTTTTGAAAAGTCTTGCTCTCTGTTAATGCATCCCAATAAGCTTATCGAAAAGTTACAGCTACCGCTTCATCAGCCCTTGAATGGGACAGCTGTAGCTTTTTTGCAGAACACAGAACATGTTTGAGCTGGAGATACTTGGTGAGATACTTGTCTGATGCTTAGCCCACATATGGCAGAACTGTTGCTGACAAAGAGCCCTCCAGATGCTGGGGAGAACTGCATTTGAAGAGATGTGCGCGTTTTCTCACATTGAGATTTTTTTGAAACTGTTTTTCAATCTCATATTGATTCTAGACTCTTAGAAATAGCCAGAAGAACTTTTTTCCTGCATTTGGCATCAAGAGTTCCCTCGCTTTGCTCATGGCCTACCTCATTGCATGCAGATTATGCAGACTATTGTCTAACATAGCTGAAAAGCAGAGAGGTAGCACAAAAACTATTTGACCCACTGTTACCATATAAAAATTGTAACGCATCTTAGAGTGAGGTGTTTGCTCAATAGCTTTTCACAGCTGTGGGTCACTAGCACAACTGTGAAGAAGCTACTATTTGAATAGTAGTGGTGGAAGACCAGCCAGTTCTTGTACCTGAAAGTAGTTACTCTACTAGCTTAAAATAAACTGTACTTGCATTGCTACCTACTGTGGATTTGTATGCCATCAGCATTGGGAAAGCATCACTGCTACAGCAGCCAACTGCTCAGAGCCTGGCTTTTGCCACACGCTGATCATATTCTTTATTAGTGTAAACTTCTTTCTCTGTTAACCTTCCCTCAGGAAAGGGGAAACATGGCTCTCCTCGTAATTAGCTTACACAGCCTCCTCTGTAAGCTAAAGAAAGTGTCAGGGGCACTAGCAGCAGCCTCATCCGCATTTGCTGTAAGCAGGGAAAAGTGAGTCTGCTCTCAGATTTTGGCAAGGGGACAAAAACCATGTGTAAAATAGTACTTAAAATGAATTAAATTTCACATAACTGCGACCACACAGTAGGAGTAGAATAGTAAAATGATGGTGATGATGGAAAATATGACTAATTAGAAAACTGTATTAACTTAATGAATAAAACCATGCTTTAATGTAAACTGAGGTTCTTGGGTGCCTTTTTAGTAAAGCAAGTGTTTGTTTATTGCTCGGTAGCTTGTAACAACTATTTGTGTTTCTTTCACCTGCCAGCATACCCTATCAGTTTCATCTGAAATAGTGGTTTTGTTCAAAGCAGGTTTAAAAAGAGAAAGAGAAGCTGAACATGTGACAACTCTGATGCTGAATTACTCATTTTATTTTAATTAAATCAGACCATCAAAAAATTTCTGAAAAAAAGTCATTTTCCACATACTAAAAATAAAATGTTTTGATTTTTCAATTTGAGACTACTTGTTGTTTTGTTTTTAAATTCTTAACAAGCCCTTGATATTCCAGTTGGAACTGAAATACAGTCTGCAGAGCCCTTTGTGTTATCAGGGCAACTCTAAACAGATGTAGAAGCTCAAACGGGTAGAGTTGTTGCTTGTTGTCTCTTTACCACACATACCTCTCTTTCCAACTCCATTTGATCTGACTTTGGCAGGTACCTGTGGGTTAATTCTCTTTACTGCCAGAGCATATTTCTCTTCCTGACTTCTTCTAAATAGTTCTGACTCAACAAGTTTCTATAGTCTTAAAGCGTCGGCCTTAATATTTTTTTGCTGTGTGATTAGAAATTTTCTGATGTCCATATCCTTTCAGAATTGTAGAAAGTTAATCTCCATCCTTTCTGCATAACTCAGTGTGGTTTTGTTTCCACAGAAGCACCAAGTGAATTCTGAAGAGCCACTGTTGCACTTGCTAGGATGGGTTAGCTACAGCCACAGCCCTGGGGACAGGGGATGAGCTCCACCCTCTCAGACATGCCTTGGTGCCACAATTCCCTGACAGCACCTAGAATTCATGAGCTGTATGTGATTCATGTGTGTATGTGTAAGTCCAAGTCATCACTCCCATTAAAGTGAAGTGTAAATAAAATGCTGCATCATACAGTCTTCTCAAATGAGGCAGCTGAGGTAATTTCTTAAATTCTATGAAGTTTTGAAGTTTGATCAACTTTTTTTTTTTTTTCCCCAGTTAAACAGCACTGTGCTGCAGGATGATTGAAATCATATTCAGCGTTCACAAATATCGTAAGCTATCTTTCCTCTTTTCTTCCGCATCTTACTATCTTGCAGAGAAAATGTTCAATAAGCAAACAGAAATGCAAGTTGTGTAGGAGCAGAGGCTGAAGAGTCATCTGGGAAAGGCATTCCTTCCTCTTTCCTCCACCCAAATTTTTCGATCTCTTCAACAACCTTGAACCTTCTTTCTCCTTACAAATCATTCTTAAATGGAGAAATAGGGATTTGTGAGTATACTTCATAGATATCACAAAGAAACTACTATATAAATTTGATGGAATTTTTCATTTTTTTAATGAGGCCTTTCACAAAGGAGTTTTGAGTCTATGTGGGCTTCCTGTTTAAGCTTCATATTTTCCTCAGGAAAAAAAAAAAGGTCTGCTTTTTGGGGGCCAGGTGTTTTATATAGCTAAGTTAAAACATGCCTGGAAAGGCCATGGTTATTCTCCTGCCTGAAAAGTAATGCGCTTTTTTTTTTTGCCTTTTTTTTTTTTTGTAATATTTAACATATATCACTTTAACCATGTTGCTTATTTCCTAGTGTTTTCTCTTTGTCAGTCTTCTATCACCTTTAATTTCTTTGAAACATGAGAATCAAAAGTGAACATTGGTTTCCTCCTCTTCCTCAACTGTTCTCACAGATGTTGCTATAAATGCTGTGTCAGCCCCGTAATTGATTTGGCTGCATGGCAAATGTTCCATAATAATGCAGTTCAGTAAAATGTGGAATTTCTGAGGTACTGCTTGTAACATTTTCAATACTGTTGTAAATTCCCAACCATGTCAGCACAGGTGGAAGCAAAGTCATAAATAAAATGTGTGCTTGTATGTGTACGTGTGTGTGTGTGTGTGTGTGTGTGTGTGTGTAGGGAGGGAGGGAGAAGCAGAGGTTGCATGTGCTCACTCTTCTGGAAGAGTTCCCTAGGTGGTCCACCACCTCCATGATTTAATTCAGCTACTTGAGTTAAAAAAAAAAAAAAAAGCCTTGATTACAGTCAAAATAATCTGCTAACAAAGTTTTAGAGAGGGAATGTGCTGTGAAAATTGAAGCAAATAGGCTGTTGTTGTTATGAGTAAGAGTAGGTCCTAGTAAGCCGTGCCAAGCTTCATGGCAGCGTATCAAATCACTGTGAAAGAGCCATTTCACTTACCTGCCATGAGCTTCTGCTGCTTAGAGGGCTGAGCTGAGCTGACCCTAATTATCTTCAAGATAAATCATCAATGAGCTAGAGCTCTATTCTAATGGTTTCAGGGCATTATATGAAACTCTTTTGCTTTACTGTTTCCTTGTGGGATCAGTTCCAAGAGGCAAGAAGTCTGGATATTTACTTTTTTTGTCAGAGTTAATCAGTTTCTAATCCCACTTCTTTTTAGACCACTTAAAGGTAGGGTAATGTTTTGGAGTACAGTTAATGTGATTCGGTAGGTTCTTCTGAAGACCTGGCCCCTCTCCAGCCAGGAGACTCCTTCCGATTCCCCTGCTGGTGCTGGCATTCACCTTAACATGCATGGAGCCTGTTGAGGAGCTAGACCATCCTTCCCATAACAATAAATAGTTTCTGGCTTTTTCATCGGAACTCATGAATGCAGGACTACTTGGGAGTTGTTACAAAATATCTGATGGGGAAACATTTGGAGGCAAGTTAGAAGGAGTATGATGAGCTGGTTCCGCTGAACAAAGAGAGATGAAAACTGGGCTCTAGGCACATTGACTATATGCAAATCACCTCTTCTTACAATTGCTGCTAGGAATTATTACTGTTTAACAGCCAAATAATAAGCTCAGTCTAAGAACCACTTAGCCGTTATTGCAATCATCACTAGAGAAATGTGATTTAGAACAAAATACCAAGTTATGAATATTATTGTGTACCACCTATAGCCTCAGGTCACTATCTCAATTTTTAACTCAGATTTAACAGATTTTTCAACAGATTTTCAATTGTAAACTGATTTGTATCTGATGTTGAAGCTGAGACCATTAATGAAGTGTCCTTTAGTGTTGGCTTCAAATGTTCATATAGGAATGGAGGACAGGAGAACTAGAGATAGTCATGGAGTCCAGTGCTTTTTGCCAATACTATGCCTATCTTGCAGAAACAGATAATGCTCTACTACAGAAGCCATCTAGGTTTTCTTCCCCCAATCATCTTCGGTCTCCCCAAACCTGTTTGCTAACAGTTAGGAATCCATCTCTAATTTTCTGCCTAATTTTACTCAGGGCAGGCATTTACTCATTGCAGCAATACTTTTCAGTAGCTGGAAAGAGCTGAAACCATACCCACTATTTAACCTCCAGCACATTTCTAAAGAGCAAGTGTACTCCATCTCAGCCTTTCTTTTGCCAGGCTAAAGAAGCCAAATTTTTATACTTCCCTTTGACTATAACTTTCCTTTAATCAACTTAGTACCCTTTTCTGGCATCTCTTTCTTCTAAACTTACCCATCCAACCAAACGTCACAGTAAATCAACATTGGCAATCATTTGAAAAATTACACTTATTTTGAACATTACATTAAATATGGAAACCTCCTCAGCAGAAACTGGAAAAAGGTGATCCATAGGTGTACCCTATATGTTTGATTAAAACCCTCTTTGTTTGTGGAGTCCACCAAATCTATAACACATCCCTGCAGACCTCTGCAGAACTACAAGAACAGAAACAGATAGAGGAAGGAAAAAATTAATTTCTGTTGAGTAGAATCAAGAAAAGCTACAGGTTTGTTCTGAGACCAGTCATGTTACACTGGGTAAAAGCTGGCCTTGTTTGAAGTCAGTGGCAGTATTCCTATTTACATTAAGATTTTATTAAGGTTTTAGCAGTTAAGTATAGGACTACTGGAGTGATCGGTGACTGTGGAATGGAACACTGGGTTTAGATCTCTCTATTAAAATGATCTAATTTCTAAGTAATGCATCCAACAATTAGTTGGCACTAACAACTAGTAGAAATAAATCAATTAGATCAACTTTCATAAAGTGTAATTTCTCAGAAACCTGAATATTAATGAAAAGCAAGAACATACTACACCACTGTGACATTTTAGCTTATCAGATCTCCATTTTGTTCACACTGAATGTGCTCTGCTCTTTAAAGTATGTGAATAGCTTTAATTACACTGTATCATTTTAACATTCTAGCCTAAAATCTGAAACAATATATGTAGGAAAAGGCAGTGAAGGCAAAAAAGCAAGTCTCTACACTTTCTTCCAAAGGTGACTAACTAAATAAGTGAAGTCATATTCAGACCACCTACATGTCCAGCAGTGTTGGATCAGTATCTCTTGCATCTAAATTCAGAAATGTAATGAACAACTCAAGTTACAGACTTTCTCTGCATACAGTCAGTATACGAGTGGATTACATTTGTGACCCTAAATTAGGCATGTTATTGGAATTACCTTGTAGTTCTTCAGTCACCTAAAAGTAAGACATCTGCCTCACCATCTAGCCTTTCCCTAGTGATAACGGTGAGAACAGGCCACCGTTACCGCCCCTGGGCCATTCCTAAAATTGATGTTTCTAGAGAGCAATTAATTTGATCAGTGTCTCTCCTTTACAGGGAACCTCCATGACCATACAGACTAGATGTCTAACTGTTAGACGGTAAACTTTTAGCTGGATGAATTGAATCCCAAAACAGGTGGTAGATGATTGAAAATAGCCTGAAGCTAGTACCTATCACAGATAGCCTGAGAAATGCATTTTCTGAATCCAAGTTGTGTTTGGCAGAAAAGATATTTTTTTTCCCAATGTACTTTCACAGAGTTCAAGTTCTTTAAACCTAGTGACCTCTTTTTCTTTTCATATTTCTCTCTCTTTTACTTTCAATTGAGACTCATAAGAGATAAACATAATATTTTCTCCCAGATTATAATCTCCTGGATTATAAACCTCAAGTGGAGAAAACTACCATGCTACTGTGCTCAGATATTTATATTCTAAGTGGCTCTTTGTCTCAGTTGTTGCCTTCACATTGAGCTAAGGCCAAGCAGGTGAAAGCAGGTTATTCTCTAACGGGGTCATTGCTCTGGTGAGCTAGAGGCAGCCTGACATCTGCCATCAGAGAATTCTCAAATTCATAGTTATTTCAGCCCTGAAGTCCATCTTTGGAATACAGCAAATGCCTTTTATTTCCATTTTCTTCACTCTAGTAAATGGGACAGTTGACTTTGCTCTGGAGATGTCAGATTAGTCTGCACAGGCTCAATAGCAATTTGCTTTTAGCTTTTGATTTCGCTTTGCTTTTTGCTTTTGTGTATGCAACAAAGGTTTTGTCTTAAATACTATACAGCCAGCAACACCTAAAAGGAACAAGTTTTCTCACAACAAAATGCCTTGAGTCTTCTATTAATACTTGTTAAATTAAAAAGATCCCTCAAAGCCCTTGTCAGCTAAGCACAAAAGCACCTATCAATACAAGAAATTAAATGGACTGAGAAAGATTTTTTTTTTCTTTCATCCTATCATTCCTGAAACACTTCACTGGAGTGCTTTAAGAAAAGAGTAGTAATCCTTGCTTTGCTGGAGCTGGTTGAGCCCATCAGGTCCAGCTCCCCCTTTGGAAGTGCCTGTTTTTTTCTAATGACAAGGAAGCGTGTTTTGGGCAGAGAGATGGGACTTAGGGAAATATCCTAGGTTAGAGAGAATTGGGCCTGTGCTTTAGCTTTGTGTTGCTGTTGGAGGGACATGTGTTGGAGAGACTACTTTATCACTAATATACATACATTCAGAGCTATTTATATATGAGGTTCTCACAACTAGAATTTCATTATTAAACTGGATAAAACTACAAACTCTTTGTTTAAATACAAAAATGTGAAAACAGGCACAGTTTTAATCACACACTACCCAAAGACCTAAAATATTCATTCTGACTATGAATCCTGGGAGGTGAGCCCAAAGAACATGAAGCAATATTGTATTTAATTTACTGTTTTGTTATAAAATGTTCCATTATGTAAGTACTTATTTTGTAAGTTTGAATGGTATAATTATATTTTGCTGCTGGAAACTTTTATAACTTTATGCTACCACTCAGGTAATTAAACAAAGGATAAGGTGTTTCTTAAGATGCAGAATGAAAAGAGAGTTTAACAAATATTTTTTCCACAGAAAATGTTGCTCCCTATCAATAAGATCCTGAAAGAATTTTTGACTTTTCGAAATAACTCCAGACTGTACATTTATTTTACTTTCTTTTCTTTTTTAAGTTTAAATCTTTGAATTTTAGTTTCTCTTCGTGAAATTTTAAGGTGCTTCACAACCTGTGTCTTCAGTTTTTCAAAAATGTCCAAACATTATTATCAGTTTATCTTATGGAACCAAAACACCTGATGGGCTGATACATCAAAAGCCAGTTCTTCATCTATCAGAAAGCTTCACTCCTAGCATCATCTGTAAATTTAGACAGCAAAATGCAATTTCTAAGTTGGGAGCCTATAGTATGCGAGCATTATCTTCACTGTCTAACAATTTACCCTCCTCTTTCAGATCTGATCTCTTTTTTGGAGTGAATCAACCAGTTCCTTCATAGGTGACTTTCAGATGCGTTTCTGGGAACAGTTCCGCCTGGGGCTATTCCCGCTAGGTGGTGGGGGAAGCCGTACAGTGGTACAGCAGTACTACCCTGCACAGCTCTCCCCTGCCATCCCAGTGGAGCCCGCTGTCTTCATGCCTTCTCGAGTGCCTTCAAATCAAAGTCCAGGATTTGCAACACACACCCTAGGCATCATGATGTACAAATGGCATGACAGGCTGTAGTGCAGTGCTTGCCTCATTTCAGGGCACTATATCTGGGGGAAAATAATAATAATAATAATAATAATAATGTTTTCTTAAGTTCACAGAGATGCTCAGAGAAGGCCCAGGCTTACTGCTGTTCAGTATGGCTGCTGTCAGTGTTAGGTAGCAGAGCTTGTCTCGACCAGCACACAAGCTACTCTGTACTATTTGATCTGGGACCAGGCATCAGTCCCTTGGGTGGATGCCTCTGTCCAGAGCACAACAAATATTGGAATCTCACAAGTGTGATTTAGATCTTTGGTGGGATGAATTCATGACCTGGTTTGTATTAAAAGCTATAACTGCATCAGTCTCTAAGTGCAGACAGAGGAGAAGAAACAGTTCTGAGAATCTGTCAGTTTTGAGCATCAGTCAGCATGGAACTATTCCCTTTCGGTTATGTCTGTATCTGTTTCCTCTTGCTTATCCAATGGTCCTCTGAGGAAATTATATTATTACTCTTAATTTTTAATAAAGCTGTGGCTATAATCTTTGATTCAGTAGACTTATAGTCACTTGTGAAATGAGAAAAGGAAAACAACCCATCACAAATAGGAAAAAAATCTCTTAGAAATAAAAAGAGAGGGAAAAACACATCTGCAGAAACCAACATGGCAGCAAAGACAAGAACAGCTCCCCACTTCCCCCAGATAGGAGGTTTGTCAAAGAGAAGTACAGATAAGATTGTTGATGAAATGCTCTGAGTTAATTTGAGTTGGAATCTGAGGAATTAATCTATCCATAGCCCTGTGCAGTGGCAGTCCTACCCAGCAGGTTTCTTCAACTCAAGGGATGGTTTTTTTTTTCACTGAGTTCTTTTCTCCTCTGCACAGTATTTGCAGTACTCTGCAGTATACCAGTACAGCACTGGTATGCTCTTGGGATGATTTTCCATTTAGTGCCATCAGCACTGAATTTCTTCTCATAATTTGGTCTGACTGTTGGCTGAATATGCTGAGAGCCTTAATGCTTCATATTTTAGGGAAGCAGGGCAGTATGAAATCATAACTGGGAAATATTGATAAATTTACCTGCAATTGTCCTTTTCAGTTATTTTATAAGTAAAAGTGTCTTCTATATTTTATTCCATTGCATTTCTAATTTACATACAAGGTATGCAAAATGAAAACTTGCTCTTGCTGAAATCAACCAACTTTAGAAAGTAAATTCTGGATTTAACTCAAAAACTTTTTGAAAAAATAATTTGCAACAAAATATAGAAATAACTTTTACAAGTATAAACCTTTTACCTTATTCATTCACTTTACATAAATAGCACCATGTGATTTGGGAGAGCAAATGCACTAGTTGTTTGAATTCTGAGTTCAAAATCATTTAAAAACTGACAAAAATTTTTGAAGAAAAAAATGCAGAAAAAAGTCATGATCTGATCATTTTGCAAAACATCCATAAAATCAGTTGAACAAACAGCAGTGTTCTGGGGAACCGTTTTTCCATAGGAAATAAGTTAGGTTCACTGGATTAATTGTCCGCAAGAAATAATTCGATGAGATCTTCAGTTAACTTGGCACTAATTTGACAAAAAAAAAAAAAAAAAAAAAAAAGGCAAGACAAAAAAAATCTGTCTGGGGTAAAATCTTCTGTTTACTCTTCCTTCCTTGTTAAAATTCTCACAGATAATTTTTATTGGTAGCAATTTGGTTTTAGTGGATAACCAACAATTTATTACTAGGTTCATGCCATATTGCTTTTCCAGCCTGCAGAAACCTATTTCTTTCATGCATAACACTTTTTAATTTATCACCTCTTGAGAGCACTTAAGCAACTGCGATTCAATTAAACCCGTGTTCAATGGCTGTGCCTGTGTTTCACACTTGGCTGATAAAAGAATAAGATGGGATACATTACAATTATTGATTGAGTATTGTTTATTTATGGTTTCAACCTGCAAGTCTTTAACAATCACTTTAATTTTGTGTGTGTGTGTGTGTGTGTGTGTAGATGACTGAGCTGATAAAGCTACAAGCGCAATACATACTGAGAAAGGAGTTAACAAAAAGCATGCTTTAACATTTTGTCTGTTTATGGTAGCGAATTTACAGCTTGTGACTTTGTCAGTTCTCGAGAACAATATTCCCTCCTTACATGCATAACAAGGATGTCATGAACGCTAGAAGCACAATCATCTTCCCTAAACTAGTACAGCCCACAAGGCTATTTTCAGAGAATTTTTATAGTGATTCTGTCTCTCATCCATTTCTATCAGTTTGCCAAACTCCTGTGATAGGCTTTCTGACAATAATGTCATTTCAGTTTGTGATATCAACACATCAGAGAAAGGAAAATATTCTTAAAAAGAAATGATGATGGGGAAACTAAATCAGACAACTGTGTCTAAGGTTGTGCGGAAAGTTATAGCTGAAAAGATCCCAGATCTCTCATTTCACATTCTCTTTTGACACTGGGCCAGGCTGAATTTGAATTTGGAGGGGAGTGCACAAAATTTCAGAGACACCTAACCGCACTGGTTGAATGAGTAACACAAAGCCAGACAAAAAACAATCCTTGAAAATGCAAAGGGAAGAAAAAGTAACATGACTGCACTATTTTCACTCCCGATTTAATCTGCTGCATGGCACTCACGGGGAAGCGTTTAAATGCAGAGAGAGACAGATAAGGCAAAGTGGAAGGGTGGCCAGTGAAAGGGACTCGAGATGTTTTGCCTGCTGTGTATTTCACAGGCTCGTCTGAGCGATAGCTCTTGAGGCTGTTAATGTGCAGGGCTTACAAAAACAGGGCAAAATACTGTTTGTGCTTGGCTTTTTATTTATTCATTTGTGCAAAAGGCAGTTTTCAGGGACACTATCATAAGCACAGCTACAGAGATATCTCCTTGGAATCAAAATACAAAAGCCTACTGGCATGAACGCTGCTGCATGAGGTTCCTATACTCGCTAAATCCTCCTTCACAGCCCATAAAGAAGGTGATTAAATTTAAAGAGTGCAAAATGCTCTTGTAAAGATAAAGTGATCACTGAAACAATAGATTAGAACTGGTGGATTTTCTCCCTTTAAGTTTTTATTTAACATAAAATATCTTTTAACATAATTGAGATTCTTTTATATTTGGAAACTCTGACTCTATGTTTTCCGTGTTTTAAAGACATTTTCTCTAAAATTAAAAAGTATTTCTGTAGTATTCATGTTTTTGTTTTTCAAGGACGAAAACTTTGTTTCGCCAACAATTTCAAAAATTCTGTCCAGAAAAGTGGTAAAAATTGCTTAATTAAATGACACAACATGACTAGCATGCATTTGATGTGATTAGTCCAACTGGCATATGACTAGAAGGAGGAGACCCCAAGTAGGGAAAACCTCATCCTTCAAATTACTTTCAAGAAAAGCTACTCTCCTTCCAGCCTCCTCTCTGGAAATGGCTGTCCATAGCAATGCTCAGTGAGCGGCTGCAACTTCTGACCTCTCCTGGGAACAAGCAGCATCAAGATCTGGTGTTCAGGCTTGAGCGTTCGCTATAAAGATGGGCTTCTTTCCCAGTTCAATGAGCAAATTTTCCACCCTGCATAAATGACTGTATCCATGGTATCATCAATTTTCTGTAGGACTGATAGTGGAGAACAGCTATTATTATTCAAAGTGGTAACTGTAATACCTTTTCCATAAAGTCTCAGTGCATCTTTACTGATCAGAAATGTTGCATCTTTGCCCTCTAGGGTTACAGTAATTTATTTGATGCTATTGTATGCTCTTCAGTGGGACTTTTAATCCACTGTAATGCAGAGTAAATGAAATAGGTGATATCTCACTACTAGCTCTACCTATATCCAGTGCCAAATGATGCTATATAGCATTCAAATTCTGTGGCGTGTGTGACCATCTAGTAGCAGGTGAAATTCCGAGGTTCGGCCGTAGTTACTCAGTGAACTTGACTGCAGTTCCTCATTAGGGCTTGACACCATTTTTGGCAGGCAGTGATGGTACAGCACGGGCACCTGAGCTGTAAAGTGAAGGAAGATGTGAGATTTAAACACTGAAGTATGAATTTTTTTTTTTTTACTTACTTTCTCTTTATCATGGCTGATGACATCCATAGAAAGATGAGGTGTTTGTTTTGTTTTTGTTTGTTTGTTTGTTTTCCCAAGCCTCTCTTCTGTGCTCTTGCTGTTCTTCTTATTGTTACTGGTTTGCTTCAGTCAGCTATTTGGATAGGCTTTAGGTTATATTTGTATTGAGATGCTGCTTTCTGGCTGTGGCTTCCATCTCTAATTTTGTACATAATGAACAAAATAGAAGAAAAACAAACACAATAGTAAAATATGTCAATATCCTTTGCATCTTTTCCATGCTTTTGTTGATCATATGCACATCATTTGTAGTGCTGCCAAGACCATCCAAGCTTCAGTAAACTAGCTTTGGGACTGTAATTCCTTTATGATCTATTTTCCTTTTTATTTTGATCCGAGTAGTTTAGTAGGGCAGCTTGGAAAAGACACAGGCAAAGGTATTGGACTAAGTTTCTGGTGAATTAACATGAGCCATTTCACATACCACTGGGTACTGAAATAATGCATTTTGTGTTGGCAATTGTCCTGCAGAACATAAATCTAATTTAGTTAATTTCTTTTTCATCTCCCATCTTACTTGGCAGCAGACACTCTTATCACAAGTCAATGCTATACTAGCAACAGATTACACCTGAAGAAGGGTAACTGATACAATAAATTCATTCATCTATCTAGCTATTTATCCTACATATATTACTAGAATGTCTGCTATACAAAATTCACTGTATTTAGTTTTATCTCCTTTAATCCTTGCATCTGGACATGTAATTGCATTTTTCTCATGAGAAGAAGAAAGAGGTAAGTAACCCACATTATTTATAGGGAAAAAACATGGCCAAGAGGTTGGTCTGGTGAACTGAAGGAAATCACAGGGAGAGTTGGTAATTAAACTTAGCATCCCAAAGCATGTTCTTAAGGGCCCAGTGTGGCTGTCTCTGAAGGACAATATTTCAAAAGACGCCTCTACAGTCAGAGACAACAATGGTGGCTTTCAAAATGTCTCCACTGTAGGTATCCACTGTCTTTTTCTCCCCATCAACAATAAAAGAATCTGTCTGAGTAATTCAGATGTAGCTGGCTGCTGCATCAATGCTTAAAAGTTCACTGAGATGAATCCCACTTATAATTTTATCAAGGTTGAAGTGTTGCACTATTTTTGAGATTGTGGTGGTTTTGTGTCCCAAAATGTGGCATCCCTCATGATGAAAATGATGCATATGTTTTGTGTTTGGGATCCTTAACTGTGGCGAATGAGCATCAAATATTGTCCATATTGTCTATTGTCAATACAGATATGAGATTTAATCTTATGCTTGAGTATCATCATCAAGCATTTATGTAAGTGAATCAATAAAGATAATGAATAAAGGTAACGATACATACAAAAATGATTTTAAAGAAAAAGCATAATTTTTCTTATGGAGTCAAAATTAATTGTATCATGTATGTAATCATGTATTTATAAATGCATAGATTGTGGATGTACCTTACATAGACTTACATGTGTGACTCAGCTGGTAGTGAGAACATTGGCAATTGTTGGAAAATGTCAAGGGGTTGAAGTTTCACTCTTGCTGACCACTTCAGTTTCTGAATTAAAACTCACTTAATTTAAATAACACAATATTAAAGATATTAAATTTAAAATCCCTAAGGTCTTCTAGCCTCAGCATTTCTAGATAAAAGAAGCATCTAAGGTAGTGAAAACATAAAGCACTATAATATGAACCCATCACTGTTGAAAAGTGAGATTAGAGCAGATAGTGCAGCAAATCTCTTTGCAATCTGCTCCTTCAGCTTCTTGAGCAGGTTGCAAGGCAGACAGCATCCTCCCTTTTGTCCTGTTAAAAGTGACGTGTGCTGTCTTCTGCATCAAGGTACCTGATGAAATCCAAACTTCACACATTCTGAATTAAACAGAGCAGACTTGGACCAAGCCATAGGAGGTTATCCTTCAAAGGTTGTCCATTGGAGCATTAAACTCAGAGTAGGCAGTGCTAAGCTAAAGCACAGGAGCCAATCCCAAATGAGCTAATTTGTATACTGGAAGACAGAGTCATGAGCCTTTCCCCACGGTGATTGATCCCATTATGGAAACTATTTTGCTCCTGGTCTCTAAGGTAGTTCATTTAAAGTTACTGTGGATATCTCTGTATGACATTGTCCTGCTCAAGTGTAGTCATGTCTTCAGCAGAGTTATCCAAACTACTGGAAGAAAAAAAAAATCCGGGGGAAAAAAAGGAAGGCCAAAAGGAAAAAAATAATCTATAAATGTTTTCCTATTATCGATCTGGTTTTGTCTAACAAAATGAAAAAGCTCTATGATGTTATTTTTTAAATGAAATCTCTCAGCATTTCTAAATGCATTTAATATATCTGCCCTCATTGTTTTTCTTAAAAAGATCCATCACTGAAATATTTTTAAATGTTTTCTGGAAATGTCAGGAACTGAATTTTTTTTTATTTGCAGAGCTATATCAGGGACTATGCATTATTTCATTATCAGTTTTTTAATGCTAGAGATTTCAGCCTTAGAACAAAGGTTCTCATATCCTTGAAATTAACATTTGGGGAATGTGTATTTAATGAATCAGTGCTGGTTTTGATGACATTCTATTAGCAAAAGGAAGGTGTTTTGTGAAATCTGTTTGTTCAGCAGACTCTGTTCCTGTTTTTTTATTCTCTCTCTTTTTCTTTTCATTGTCTTTTCAAACCTACAAGTACAAATCCTTTGCCTAAAGAACAGTGAAGGAGGTGTGAAGAGAGAAAGGATCTAGGTGCACTCATCACTGGCTGAGTGTTATATTAAGAGGGCAAAAGATAATAGAGAGCATTAGCCTCTAAAGGATGATTTCAAGGGATGACACGTTCCGCTAACAGTATAAAGAACACAAGTGAATGAGTGAATCTGACCCATTAGAAAGCACAGACTGTGGGTGAGGGCTAAGTGAACATCTGGAATACGAGGTCTACATCAAGTAGATGGAAATATTTCAGCTGCAAGTACTTCATAGCCATTCTCAATTCTTTTATAATTTTCTTTGTTACTCTAATTGCTCTGAGCATTGTTTCTTGCTGTGAAAAACACAGCTTCTTTCCTTACTGGAATAGCACAATTTCTGTGTGCTATTTAGTTCCATAATGCATTATGAGACTACTCTTTATGTTTAATTTACAACTTATAGCAAGATTTTCAATCTGGAGCCATAGAATTTCCTATAACAGAGCGTATTTTCAGCAATTTTCAGCATTCACTGAAAATTTCTTATGGTCAATAAATCAAGAAAAGTTGCAAGTCACTGACCTCCTAGAAACAATATTTACGGATACATAAAAAATACTTTCAGAGAGAAAAAGGCAGAAGACTAGGAAAAATTCTGTGCAGAAGCACTTCTTTACCCTACCTTCTCATAGCAGTCCTGTGACATTCCTCCCTTCACCTGAAAAAAAAAGAGTACATAATCAGAAAACTGGAAAACAAAATTAATTAGTGCACAATTGAATTAACTACCCCCCAAAACTATTATTAGCTGCAGATGTCCTCTGTGTGTGCAAACCCCTGCAAACCCCTGGTGTGGTTTGCATTTGCGGTGGCAATGCTTTCCCTGTTGTCTTAAACCTCTTGATGCTAGTGGCATTGGTCTCTTCTGGCCCTGTACGGTAGCACTTCCAGCTGGGAAAATGTAGTCGGTCTTTCTGCCTTTTAATTGTCTCTATAAAGAAATCATTCAGGGTAATTATCATTGCATTCTAAAGGCACTTTCACCTTGTCTTCCACCTTCTGAAGGTGTATTCAACACCTGGCAAATAAAGCAAAATTAATAATGGACTGTTAGAAAGTAACTTTCTCTTCGGCTGCTGTGCTGTGATGAGGGTTCTTGAGGGAAGAGTAAGTTGCATTTCCTTCATTTTTAAGGAGGGGATGCAGCCAGAGAGGAAGCCTTTTTTACTCTGCATTAAAACAAAGGAGAGATAAACAAGTAGGTAGTGATGCACAGAGAGCAAAACTGAGCCCTGCTGTAATTCCAGTAGACTTTCAGGCCAAGATTCACCTTTTTTTGTCAAAGATGCCAAAGGTGGGGCCTGAATCCTGTGCATGATGTCAGATTCTTTTCTATGCCAAAAAAAAAAAAAAAAAAAAGTCTTCTCAGGTGACCATTTGCTAAGGCCTCGTACAACACTCAGAAATACAGAAGACTTATTATATGTCACAGATTTTTCATTACAACCTTTCTCCCCATTGTACAATATTGAATGGTATCAAAAAGCACATAATTTTTATCATTTTAAAATATTTTTTTTTGTCAGATGTTAGAAATTGATTTTCATTCACTTTTAACTGTCAATGAATATATTTACGGACAGACTGCTTTCAGCTCAATGAGTGCAGCTATGTGTGAGTGTGTGTATATATACCAGAACAAAGTTAAGTTAGTCTATATGTTTGCAATTCACTTGGGCCTTTGAACCAAGCTAGTGAAAGAAGGCAGCTGGGAAGGCTTGTGGCAGCCAACCCTTGAAATGTTCACAGAAGCAGCTAAAAAGAGTCTAGCCAAGTCAGCAACAGGACTACCCTGGTTGCAACCATAGCTCTAAGTACTGCCAACAAAGTAGATTACAGAGCTTGGTTTATGAGATCTTGGGCTGCCAGGCAGGCTTTGTGTGTGGCCACATATGTATCGTTAGTTCTTTGTGAAGGAAAGATGGGTACCAATGCAATGGAAGAAGGAGCAGGTGAGAAATTTCAAAATTGTATTGTTTCTCTTTCTCAGACTCAGTTGTCTATAGTTCAGAGTCACAAGTGGTGCTACATGGCTGATGTTACCCTCAGTGCGGTCAGACTTTCAGTTGCATGCAGTGGTCAACAAGCTCTGTAATTAATGTGGCTATATTAAAAAAAATCCAGCTGTTGGGTCCACATTTTGCCCTTGGATGCATGTGTGTGACTTTTGTGCTTCAATGGGAACAGTGTCTGCATATCTGAGGACAGAATCACTGCGTGTGCATGCACACATATGTATCCATATGCATCTCCGTACTCTACAGGTAGGAAGGAGGAAGAGAAATACATTTTACTGAATGATAATATTATTAGCTTCCCATTTCCATTCTGTACCAGATGTTCTTCTTATTCATCTGTTTCTGTGTACAGTGCTGGGCTTTGGTGTGCGGTAGTCTTCTTTAGGAAACACATAGGGCATTTGGTGAATCTGCTCTGACAAAATCAGTAGGTTTGTTTCAAGCTTTTGTCCTAACCTGTAACTGAACTAGTGCCTGAACTGTTTGGAAATGTTAAAAGTAGATTGAGAGAGAGAGAGAGAGAGAGAGAGAGAGAGAGAGAGAGGGAGAGAGAGAAAATGAGAAGAAAAGGACCAAATGTTCTGTTTGTGTTTGGGACAGGAAACAGCAATACCAAAATATCCCAGAAAGGCTATTCTTGCTGTATTACTGACCCAGCCAAAACCAAGTGCTTCTGGAAATCTTTCAAGAAATCCTATTTGATTTATTTCCAGTCTTGCTTCCAGACCAGAGAGGCTTGGATAAAGCTTTGAAAGGTTTGAATGTTTATGTGCTGCTTCTTCCTTTGGTCACTCCCCACGTATGAGAGAGCCCAGCCTCATCATCAGCTCTCCACTGACACAGCAAATTCCTTCTGTAGACATCCCTGCCTGGTTCTCTGCTCATACAGGTCAAACAACTGAAAGAACACCTTCAGCAGAACTGAATTTAGTCAACCATGTTTTAGCTTTCCTAAACTTAAAGGAAGGCATAATAAATAAGACAAGATGTTAAGGAACATACTATAACTGAGCAAGAGCTGATTGCAATATTGTCCTTCCTCCCCTTGCTTGCCTTTGTGCACTGCGACATTTTTAACATCAGTCTGTACCCTCTTTGGAATACAGATCACAAATTTTTTAGCAATGCAACTAGTCAATTTTCTATTGTTGCAGAAGAGCTGCTGCATTTCTCTCTGCAGCTGCCTCTGTATTTCTGCATGCTGCTGTATTTGTAGTTCAGGAAGCAGCTGTGGCCTTTATTTTCACTCTATTCTATCAGATCAGAACTAACAACATGGATTACTTTTTCTCTTTAAACTAAGGGAGACTTCTGCCCTGACCTCATTCTCCACATGGTCATTCATGTTTGGCTGGAGTCTGAGGCAGAAATGTAGTTCATTTCATATTTTAACTGAACTGCTTTCCTCATCCCTAATTATCTTAAAGAATGAAGTATTGGACCTTAACTTAAAGAAATGGCAGTTTGATTAAAAAATTAGAAAAGAACACTGTATTTCTTTCATGAACATTTTTCTTTTTCTTAAAAAATGTTAGCCCTGGAAATGTCTTTCTTTTCACTATATATTTGAGGTATGGCATCCATAACTAAGCTTAATTATTTCTATAGTCTAACTAACTAATGTTTCAGTTTTAATTTCTTTTTGGCAAGTCCTATCTCAGTCAAATTATTCAAATCCAAGTTATAATTCTGCTTGGTTTGAAACAAATAGTTGTGAGCAAGTCATAGATTACACGTACAAAAAGGACCACCTTGACCTCTGACAGAGGACAAAAAGCTAGTCTGACTTAGTTGTTACCATAGCTGGACCATGACTTTTAGAAAAATAAGCAATGCTAATTTAAAAATTGTTATTGGTGGAGAGTTTTCTATAGTCTTCAGTTATAAATCATTCCTATTGCTAATTGCCCTTACAAGTTGTACACCCTACTTCTATTCTCATTTGTCCAGTTGCAGCTTCCAAGCATTAGAGATTCTTCTACCTTTGGTTGTTATCTTGCAATAGTCCTTCTAAAAGGTTCCCCCCCCCCACACACACCCCATGTAGGTATATATAGCTTAAAATCACCTCACACCTTCATTTTATCTTTGATAAAATGGTCAGAGTGCCTGGATTTTTTGCTGAGTCATGTTTTCCTATCCTCTAATTAGTCTTACAGATCTCTGAATTGTCTCCAAAAATCAATCCTTCTTGAATCCTTCCTACAGGCATAGGAATTTGATTGAGTATTCCAGTAACATTCACTTTGGACCAAATAAGAAGTGATATTGTCCCTTTGCACTTGCTCAGTAACCCCTTGTTTCTAATTTCAAAGGTCTTGTTAGCCCTTTCAAACACAGAATCCCATGTGATGCTCAAATCAGTTCAGAGCAAGACCATGATCCTGCATCTTTTCAGAATTACTATTTCCCATGTTAGCATCCCCTCTCCTGTTAGTATAGTTTATGACTTTTATTTCTAAATCTCTCTCCATATATAGATATATAGAGAATTTTTTCTTTTTTTTGTTCTTATCAAAACACATACTGTTTGCAAGCTTCTAGCTTACCAAGCAATCAGGTTTACATTTTGACAGTAACATTTCTTCATTATTTGCTAATCTTTGACTCTTACTGACATCTGCAAACTTTGTTAATGATGTTTTTATGTTATCTTCCAGATCATTGAGAAAAACTCATTAAAATATAATTCCAATGCATTACCTATGGGATCACACTAAAAGTACACCTGCTTGATAATGATTTTCCTGGCCTCTGTCACTTAGTTAATGGATAATATATGTATTGTTCACTGTGTTATCTTTGTAACATCCTATATTCTTAATTAAAATGTCACAAGATACAAAGTCAAAGGTTTGATTGAACTTTGTTTATAAACACTAATATTACCACCTTTGTCAACTCAATTTATAATCCTACCAGAAAAGAAAAAAAAAAAAAAAAGTTAACTTGACAACCTTTTTTCCAGAAGACTAGTTTGACTAGAAGGAATAATATTTCATTCTTTCTTTAATCATCTGTTCTATTATTTTGTTTAGAGTCAATATCAAGCTGACAGACTATCTTTAGGCAGGTCATCTAGTTTAGTTCTAGAGCTAGAACAAAATTGGACAAACCTTGACTAAAAAGGTCAGGTCCCACTTTTACTGCCATCACTTACTCTTGTTCTCTCCTCTCCTTGCCCAATTTCATCTGTTGCTTTCCCTGAGCTATTTCTGCTTCTCATCTGGTTTCACTGGGAGTCAGTTTAGCTAAATGAAATGGCACAACATTGTCTGGAACAAGGTTTCAGAATGGTGAGGAAAGGCAGAAAAGGAAAGTGGCTCAGGTGAAGACAGGAGAAAGGGTGAAGGCAAGGGGAAGGAGAACAAATGAGAACTACTCCTCTTGGGAATGAGCTGTAAATTGCAGTTTAGCCAGGAAAAAAAAAAACAAAAAACAAAAACCTAATCATATGTTTTATAATGGAGTAGTTGGGGAAAAACAAAATAAGAACATATCAGTAAGCTTTAAATACATATTTTACATTTCTAATAGTAACTGTACCATCATTTATTAACAACAAATTAGACTTAGACCAAAGATAACCTCCAGGTTGGGTACTAAATACAGAATTTAATTTGCTTTCTTCTTTGGTCATTAGCTATAAGTAGAACAGACAATAACACTTCTTATTGCCAGTTACATGCAATAAAACAGCAAGAAATATGTTTTAATTTAGTAAGAATTCTAAAATGCAACAATTTTACACATCCCAGAACATCTATCTGGAATGCAGCAGTTAGTTACAAAAATAGACAACAAATATCATATTGGATGAATGAAATGCCTAGAGGAATAAAAGAAATAAATCAGTTGCTTCAAGATGAGTATTTCATTGTCCTTTGCAACTCATCAGCACAATTATAGCATGGATAAATCACAGAGTGAGCTATTCTTATAATAAAGAAATGTGCAGTGTGACAAAGAATTGGGCTCAATTAGAATAATGTTTCAGAAAAGCCACAAACAATGTATTTATTAAAAAGTCTTAAAGACAGCAATATGTAGTACACTGTATGCTTATTGTAGTGCCAAAACAAACATGACCACATAACTGCAAGACTAATCTGGAGAAACAGTTTCTAGACTGTAATCTTGATGGTGAAACCTGTGATTATGGGTGCAATCCTGCAATCCCCAGCCATTGTACTAGGTTTATTCCAGCCAGTAATCAAGTTGGGCATTCCCACATTCTGACAGTCACTAAATTCTACTAACTCACCAAACATGCATTTCACATCAGGTGAAAAAAGCTATGTGATACTTAAACGATACATAGGGGAGGCAAAAAAACCCCTAAAGATCTCTGTCATTCTGTCTCTAGATAAAATGACTGGTCCTAGAATGACATAGTGATTCTGGATTCATGAGAAAAACTTCAAAAAGTTACTCAGATCAGCCAGGTGGAGTCCATCACATCTACACTTAATCCTCTGAAAATGAGGGGTCTGTTTGTCTAGACTCCCTTGAAAGTCAATGGAGAGATAAATACTCCCAAAGAATGAATTCATAAATAGAATTAATTATATTTGGGCAGTGCCTGTTTCTCTCCACTGACCAGTTTATCTATCTTGCTAGTCTACATGACTAATTTAAAGAACATATTCAAATATTAAAATTTATTTGAGAGAGTTGATAGCGATACTGTTGTATAATTGTTATTGAGGAAGCAAGTTTCAGCCACTTTTGGGCATTCCATATTCACAAACAAGTCAATGTTACTATTGATACAAGTATAAAGACATTGCAGAGATAGTTTGCTAGTCCCTCATCAGATTAAGGAATTAAATTATCGTCTCCAGTGGTTGTTCACCCAGCTGATGAAAGTGTGTTCAGCATGGACTAAGAAAGAAAGAGAGCAGAATTTATCATTGGACTTTCTTGGAAAAAAAAAAGCTGTTAGTCAAGTCCGTTTTCTTTGACAGTGGTGGCAAAACTGTCAGTGACAAGTGAGCATGGGTTTTTTAAAAATGATCGAAAGAGATATCAAAAAGATATGAACTCTTTGGGGCTTGATTTAATTTCTTGAGCTTGAGGCGAAAGAAAAAGGAATATTCTTTTTCTTATTTTTGTGAGGCAGCTACTCAAGGGAGGGCAGTTGGATCAGATCATAAGAAAGTGAAAGAAAAAATGAACACAAAACTACCAACTTTTTTTCCTGATTAATTCCTTTTCATTGGCTCTCCAAAGTTGTAAGTTTAGGAAGGGTGCAGTTAAAGCTAATTGGAAAGTTAAAAATGAGCCAATAAGCTTTAAGATTAAGGCAATATGGTAAAGAAAACCAACAACCGATGTTCTAATTTACAGAAGAGGAAAATTTAAAACAGCCTCAAAAGGAAATAATCTTTAGAATTGCATATAGTCTCATGCTACAAAATTCAAATCTACATTTTTATCCCACATTTTGACAGGTGTCTGTAGGAAGAATTGTTCCTGTGATCCTATTTTCACTTGCACTTTTCTCTGTAAAGCTCATGAAAGAGTGTGGAATACCCTTCTTGAGCAAGTTGTGATTTTGTGACAAAGCTAACATGTTTTTCTTTATATCAGTAGTAATTAAGTGAGCCAGTATGTAGCTTAAAACATTGTCTGATCATTTTTCTTCCTCTCTGACTGTACAACTGTTTCACAGCACAGGTGGGTTGCTACCATTTTCTGAAATCAGTTAGAAGTGATTGATTTTATTAAAAAAAAGAAAAACTGATACACAAACATATCCCAGACCAAAATCCTGTGTGCATGTGATGCAAGGTAATTTATCTGTGTAATGTAATCTCCAAGTGAGGGTTTACAGTCAGTTTGTTCAAGGACAGGTAAATTGCTTTAAGAAGTTGAAGTCTCTAAAAGACTTTTCATCACATTTTTCACTCCCTGTTGGATAAATTTTAAAGTCCACTCACTCTTCTTCTTGATGCTAAGTGTAAAGTAAGGTGGGTGTCAACAAAAAATAACCAGCCAGAAAGAGGTTTTTAAATATGAGCCATTAGTTTTTCACCTGTCATATCAAAGAGTGGGTGGGTGATAAAGTGTGAAGCTAGCTTTAACTGCGGGATTTTGTCTCAGAGGACAAGGGAGAAATTTTATTAAGTATTTTTATTATTAAGATTCTACATTTTACTAGGTGTTTCCTATGCTAGACTGAACTATCACTAACCTTGGGCATTTCTGTAACTTCAGATAAAGAAGGATTTAGTAATTCACTGCTGTATTCAGGCAACAGAAATCTGTTTCAAATAAGGAATGATTTTGCATCATTGAATTTCAAGTAAGCAAGATTCAATTGCATTTTATAATTCTACAGTAAATCAAAACAGGGGAAGAGGTCCTGCTATAGAGGAAGAAAATCAGGCTGGCTGTAAGAATACTTGATTTGGACAGTGTTCAAAATAAGAGTTGGTCGATAGAAAATAATGGTTGAAAGTAGAGCCACTGAATCTCTGCCCTTTAGCTTCCTACCTGCAAGGAGGAACAATAAGTTGGTGGCTTCTTGCATCTTCCCTTGCCTTGCCCATTCCTACCTCAGTGTTTGGGAGCCATTCTTACTGTCTGACTTTAGTTAAGACTGTGCTGTCAAATCCAGGGCAAACAGTTCTAGAGCAAGACCTAGGCTTCCAGGTCTGAGTCTGAGTGCATTTCATCATGATGAGCACAGGTAAAGGTTACATGTTCAAGAAGGTAAATCATAACAGCTAGATCTACCAAAAAGGGACTGAACCACCTCTAGCCCATGCTTAACTGTTTGGTAAATAGGTATGTTGAGGTTCTGTGTCTTTCAGAGTCCCTCTAGTAATGCAAATGTAATATATTAATAAGATATGCAAATCCACTTTGCTACTTGCTTGAGTGTTTCTGCAGCTTTAAATCAGTTTGAAAATCAAAAATGATAATGCAAAAAATAAGAAATATTCAGCTAATTGTAATAGAAGAAATATGCATACTAAGCAGATTTTCTAAGCAGCATAACGCAGGTGCTATACACACTCATGTATATTATACATTAGTTTTAATTTAGAGAGACTTTCAAATAGAGAAAGAATAAGAGGAAAAAATGGCAAATACTTTCTTGCCTTCAGCTCTTAAAGTATTCCTTAAATGTAACTTAGTGCAGAATATCCATCACTGCCCAGAACAGAGCATAAACTAGCACCTTGGCTCTTTTTACTGTACTATAACTTATCTTTGCCAAGGATTGTCATCCCCATAACAACTTAAAGTTTTCCCTTGGCTTCATTCTCACAAACAGTAGCCAGGGAAAATGATTTACTGTGTCTACAGAGGCAATACCAGGAGAATATGTTTCTGTTACAGCAGCGCTGTGACAAGCACAACATGCTAATTTCCCAGCGCACACCGCCAGCACGGAGGGCCTGTTCTCCCCTTCTTAGTTTGCTGGTGGAGTGACTCAGGCACTACAAATATTGTTGGGAGTTTAGGAATAGTAACACTATTGTAGGAGTCTTTGATGTGCACTGAATGTACTTTTGTGGCTCATGACTTGTTTTTCTGAGCACTGTAGAAGTGTGAGTGTGTAACCATTACTGGTAACCTCATTTGGCAGACATGACATTTAACTTGATCAGTTTGATGCTATTATCAGGGTTGTTGTGACTGTCAGGGCCCCCCGGGCACTCCCAGCCCTCACTGCCCTGCCCCCCAGGCCTCCCCCTTTTCTCAGGATCTTTTTTCCTTTTAAATGAACCATTCAGTAATACCAACACAATGTAATGAATTGTTTGGTGGTGTTCCTAGATTTCCCTTTCTTCTATGTGATATTTGTGCATGTGTCTGTGAAAGGTTTCACCTGGCTTTACCTGCAGATTTTGACTGTATTTTTATAGTTTTTATTTTTGGAGGTGATGGTCCTGTAATGTTCTGTTCACTCAATTGTCCAGTTTTGTGAATGCTGATATTAGATAAACAAACTTTAGCCCCAGGGGAAATGAACTGGTGAATAACTGTTAGGCAAGACCAGCTCTGCATATGCAATAGGATGTAATCACAGCCATGTAGTTTTCAAAGGGCCTTGCTACAAAACTTGATATTTTCCACTTCATCCAGAAAATTTCTTGAAAGACTAAATATAGCAGTATTTCAGCAATGTAGGAACAGGTTGATGTTCTGGAGAAACTGAATTCAAGGATTCTAGTCTGAGCCAAAACAGTTTAAATTCCAAATATTGGCTATTTGCAAGAAACTGCTGTAGCCATACGATAGCCTTTGGGATTGCTGGAGTCATTCTGAATAATTAAAATAGTTGAGAAACCTAGTCTTTTAACAGAAAGAGAGGCAATCAATTCAACAAATAAAATATTCACCTCTCTTTGCCCAATTTAACAATTATTATGTGCTCATTAATTTTAGACTTCTTTCAGTATTTCAAATGCTAATCTTATTGAAAAATTCCTTCAATATTAAAGAGATCTGTGCTGACACAAAAGAAAAATTATGTCAATTAAGTATTTTTTTGTAATCTCTTTATTGAGACCACAAGTCACTAGAGCATTTTTAAATAAGCCTGACTTTAAACATATGACTCCATCCATTTATTTGTTCCAAAACATTTAAATATATCTTTAACTTCTAAGGAATGGATTTTAAATAAACTGTTATGAGATTTTTCAGAATTGAGACTTAGCTAAAGTTTCACATTGACTTCCCAACTGGAACAGCTGTCTGGAGCATTAAAAATATAGAAAAGAGGAACTACAAGCATCATCAGTTTTAGTCCAGTTGAGGGGAACCAAAGGTGCATATTTAGTGTATTGCCCTCTCTAGGATGAGGTTCACTTTTCAATTGGCACTTAAGTCCTTCCCCATACAGATTTAAGCTGCAGAGTTTACTTTGTTGCCTTTCCCATCTGGCACAGACTCCAGCTTTGTTCCTTTACTTCTTGTCCTGTACATTATTTTTGGATAAAGTTTTCCTACTTTGTGATTAAAGTGGTGTACTTGGGTCTAGGGACTCCTGCAGCCTTGGGACAATTTCTCTCTGGTATAGCTCTGATGCATCTCTGTCTTTGCATCCAAAGCAGGCACTGAATGTCCCAGCCTATGTCAGAAGACTGACGTTGGGGAAATTTCTTTAAAAATTTCCTTCAATAAGAAACTTTAGTCATTATGTAGACATCAGCTTAGGAACTTCTTCAGCAAGTACATATTGCTTTTTCCAAGTAAAGTAACTTTTCACTTGCTATTTTTTACGTAGATTATCTTCTCCCACATTACTGTTTTTGATATTCCTGATCTTGATTTATTGTTCAGACAAGAAAGAGCACGTCAAAAGATTTCCAATGTCTGACAATAATTTAGTTCATAATTATGCAAATAACAAAGAACCATCTGATTAGTTGCATGAGAGTATAATCATGGCTAACTGGTAACAAGTTTGGGGTGAGATCCATGTACTTTAGACTTGAGATAATGACAAATGAATTTTGGAGTTTGCCCACATTATATGAGCTAAAATTGTAGACCCATTGTTTCTTGTTCCACATAAGCAATACATATTTACATCATTATATTGACTGACCAGTACAAGCTGGCTGAAGCATTGCTCTTTACAAGCTTGAGCGAGATAGAAAGTATGCCTCAGTATAGAGCTCAACGCTCATCCTTAATTATTTTAACAAAAATCCTTATACATAGGCAACACCATAAACTCAAATTAAGCAAAAGGCTTCTGTTTTCTTACCATGGGAAACAGAAGGAAAAGAAAGATGAAGAAGGCAGGAGCATACTGACCTTTGAATACCAGCCTGTTGCTGACAAGAAGAGGGTGGGAGAGAAATAGGGCCTGTGTAGGGCTCCAGGTAAGGAAGAAGCAACAGTTGCCCCACATTCTCTTAAAGGATGCAGACTGCACCTGAACCTGATCAGATGGGTGGATGAGTAGCTGCTTTTAGTCAAGCATGGACTCTCAGGTTAGGAAGCAGCAGAAATAGAGCAAACCATATTGGCATTGGGTATCAGCAACGCATCTGACCATACTAGCCTGAACTGGCTCCAGCATAACATGGGACAGCTGGAACTGGTGTTCTTCAAAGAGGACCTGGAAATGGGGAAGAAAACACCCACTTTCCTCATTAGAGAGAAAAAATAATAATAATTCAGTAACAAACAAATGCATTAGTCATGAAGGTAGGGACACATGTTCTCATACTAAAAAAAAAAAAACAATAAAATTCATGTTAGCAGGTTCATGTTTAATTTTCCTTAGAAAAAAGGAAATTGAGATTAGACTTCTAAATTGGCTTCTCTGTTTCTAGTTGAAATTCCATGTCTATCAAAATACCTTATATCCTTCATCTGACAAGAATCTGATATTTACCACTGATGATCACGCAAAGACCTTTAAAAATATGTTTTTGACAAGTAACTCTTGTTTATTTGATAAAAATAGAATCATAATTATGGATTATTTTTATAACAAGCTGCACAAATTAAATGTGCTTTAAAGGTGATTTTGCCCCTAAAGTCCCATATAATATGCAGTTCTATAGCAGATATATTCAATGGGTTAGATTTCCTCAGATTATTCACCCCTGTAAAAGTTTTACCAGTGTCAATATCCTACTCATGGTTGTGTAAAATTTAGAGACATGTCAAGGCGATTAGAACAGTTAGTATTTTGATACCATGCACAGCCAGTGGAGGAAATCAGACATTTCAAAGGACAAACTAGAAAGCCTCCACCCAGAACGAGGACTTGGCCCATAAGAAATATCAAGCAGAGACTTGTATCTCTCCACTCTCCTCTCAGGACTCAGAGCATGGAGGCCTTTTTTGACAGTGGCAACCACTTGATCTGGGCTCCTATATTCTAAAAGAGTTTTTATGAAACAGAAAGAAAAGCTCTGTCCTCATAGACAAGGAGGCACCTTTGACACTGAATGCTATTGATTACCCCTTGCTGGACACCTGGATTCAATTCCCTTGTCAGTCTGAGAAATCTTCCTCCCTTGCTTCCCAGGCAATGCCCTCCTCACCAAGCTGTAAAGTAGTCCAGGCAGGGAAGCACTCTATTGCTCTTGGTGAAGTATGGTTATGGTGGAACCAATAACTATGGTCAGCGAGAAACAGGAGAAGACTGTGTGAAAATGGAGAAGAAATACAGAAAATAGTGACTCCACTCCTTATAGTTTGTTGCTCAGAGTATTGAGCTGGCAGGTGGAATATCTGACCTTGGATCCATGCAGTCAGTATTATTTCTGTTTTATCCTGTCATGCAAGAAAGAACCAAAATCTTTCTTTTTCGGAACACCAGGGTCAGGCTGCTCCTTAATCCTTCTTTCTAACCAAATATCATTCAAGTTCTGAAGTGCAAAGCAACAAGCTCTTAATGGGAGGAAGGAGACCACTATTCATCAGAATAATAAGGGCACTCTCTGGTGGGGTGGGAATTGCAAGTCTGAATCTCCTCAGGCTAGTGAGGGGGTTCACATAACCATATTGTCTATACCCTGTGTATCCATTAAGCTATCACACAAAAAGAGGGGGGGGGGGATGCCTTGCATTTACCCTCAGAAGAGGATTCTGGGCTGTGAGTCCCAATGGAAAAAGCCATGCATACTGACACAGCTCTATTACAGCTTTCCTTATTGATTACTTATAGGTGGATCCTTCCTCTGCCTCTTGCTGCTGTGAATCCCACTCTGAGATGCCTCTTTCTCTCCCAACAGAACCTGAATGGAGTGATGCCCTGCTATGGCTATTCTGCCTGGTGTGAAACCTAGTCCTCCAGAAACTAGCTCAGGTATTTTGACATAGTAAACACTGTTGGAGCCAGCTGAAAATATTACCCTTTTTCATAAAGATGTACTTTTCATATGGAAATGGATGTTTCTTCTTACAAATCCATCTTTCTCTTCCCTTCTGCATCAATCAAAAAATACTATCTGTGTGCTTGGCTTTTCTTTTTGGTGTGTTTGGCTTTTCTCTTTCAAAGGCTGGAAGAGCTGAGAAGAAATTGCATAAGGAAATCTAAGGATATATCACTTCTGTGACTTCCATATAGACATAGCCTGAGTTAAGAATAGCAATGAGCTGAGGTAATAGGTTGCACTTAACCCTGAGTGAAGAATTCTCATGGTAAGCCAAAACTTAAAGTATTTATAATGCAAATATATACTCAATATTATTAGATAAGTGATAGTTTTCGGGTAGTAGCAAAGTTCTGTGAGATCCCTTAAAATATTTAAGGTGTTTAAATGAATATGCCTTGTCAGTAGTATAACCTACCATATAATTGCTAGGATCATTAAAGCTTTACTGAAAAAAATGTGATTCATAATGTCACAGCAGTAGACCTAAATGTGACAGAAAATTTGACAACGAGACAGACATAGTCAAATATCTTACTTAGCAAACAACAAGCGAAGTCAGTACAGCAGTCTATCTGCATGAAAAGTATGAGTGGTGGACATGAAGGAAAAAAATATAGCTTTCAAGGTCACAGTGATACATAGCGTAGTGAGCTGAGTTCTTTACTCAGTTGTCTTTTGTTTCAACCTCAAATATGGAAGCAGAGTGAAGCCAAAATTAAAGTAATAAGGTCATCCTGAGACTTAAACTTTCAGTGGCTTGCCCACTATTAAATATCAGTAAGCACTGGTAAAAAGAATCCTTTTAGAGAGCAATGGCATAAAAGGGTGTAATGGAAAATGTGTGCATAACAATGTATTCAGCAGGAGGAAATAATTTCCATCAAACTGTCTGAAGAACAAAAATGAAGAGCAAGCAGCTGTTAAACATTTTCACATAGTGGGTTAATATGGGTTAAATAGCACATATATCCATCTTGTTTGTGGGTATAATATGTTTACCGAATACTCTTTCTCTAATCACTTAAAGATTTTATTACAAAGACCCACTTCTAACATGCTTAAAGAAACAATCAAAATAAATGTTATGTGCATTTCAAAATATATGAACTGAAGATTTTTGACTGCATTTTTGAGGTAAAATAACTAAAACATTATTTTTTAATTAATAATCAGGTTTTAAATGTTGGCATTTTTTGTCCTAATAAAATAAGTATTTCAAATTTCAGTTCATGATTATAAATTGGCAGACTGCACAAGGCAGACTGAGTGGCTCCACTTCAAACAATATAATGAAAAAAATATTAAAATAGTATCATTTTTAAGAGCTGTATTTAGCATAAACTCTGCCTTTGTAGGGATTGGCCATGTACCCTATGGACTTCCCTAAAGATCTTGAACCTGATTCTGATAATCAGACCAAAAGTGTCTGAGCAGCCATAAGACTGGAGAAAAGTAACAAAAATCAAAACTGGTGCCATTTCTGAATCTTGAAGGATCATCTGAGTACTCATATAAGCTGTTCCTTCATTCCTTCATGTTAGCATGTCTAATATGGGAAAGGTTATTTCAAAACAGCGACTTGATCCTGCCAGACTAAGTGAACAATCCCACTGCAGTCACGTCTCATGTAGTCTCCTGTCCAACAGTGCCTGGGAAGAGGAAAATTCACGAACTGCAAAGACACTACATGAGATTGAATAGATCTCTCCTATGATCCAAGGGTCCATCAGGACTACAGAATTGATAGCTAGGTGTCACAAGGATGTAGCACAGCTCAGAAGCTCAGATCTCAGTCTGCAAACTCCTGGATCACAAACAAATATGGGTGTTTATTGTTACTGTGATTTGGTTGAAGCTCTCACCTCTTGCTTGCCTCTGAAGCAAGAATGCCAGTTGCAGTTGTATTCCTGCTGCTATAAGGGGAAGGTGAGTAGAGTGACAAAATTTAGAGTCTGGTAAGGCTAATTTAGACATTTCTAGATGCAGAAGTATTCTTCAGTTGTCTAGAGATACAAAATATGAATCATTCTGAAAGCAGCAAACTTTTTGCAGCAAGAGAAATATGGATGGAAGCCCATATGAAATGCTATAATAATCACAATACTTTGTACTAGTTTTTCTTGCCATGCTCTAAAACTATACGAAGAAACAGTACTCAACAAATCTTAAGCAGTCTTCAACAAAGAGCACACAACTGGCCTTTTACAGGCATTAAAAGGGAATACATATACAGTGCAATAATGGAGTTGTCAGCAGACACAGTGCAAGCATTGATTAGGAACTCCTTATCCAGTTTATGGCTGCTGATTGCCCTCATTTTAACCCTATCTTTATAGCTCATGTAACATGGTTAAAAAAAAAAAAACCTATGCTCCGGGAAAGGAGCAAGCAAATAGACTTAAACAAAGACTTAAATTGCTCTTTCTTTTTTAGAATCTCTAACAGACAGTGCTTACTGCATGAGTATCTGTCCACTGTTTCTTTTTATCCTCATTCACAACCTACTATGTCTTGTACACTGAAATAACTCATGCTCCTTTACAGGTTATAATGTAATCACACATCACGCTATAACACACACATAATGAAAAACAAATTAGGGTTGTATGTGGCCAATACCAGACCAATTCTGGTATTTTCTAACTTCTGGAGGCTTTGCACTGTTATAGTCTATAGTCTATAATCAGACTGTTTGTTTTTAAGGTTTATAAACCAGAATGTCTTTTCAGGTACTCTGATTTTGCACTGACTTCAAAAGATTGACTTCTGAGCGACATTATCGCCACTATGATTCAGGGCCATACAACACAGTGCCCTAGATCCAATCACAAGACACTGAAACAATCATTAAGAGTTTACCTCCAGGTCATGAAGTTTCAGAGGTTTGGATGGAAAAGACTATACTTGCACAACTACATTCAGAATTGCCAAACCCAGCTGAATTATTTCAGTGCTGCCTCTCCATTTGGGTACATAAGCTTCATTGTAGCAGACTGGAAACTGTAGAAGGGCTCAGTTGTGTTTTAAAAGAGCTTCACTGATATACAACTTGTGCAAAGCATGGATAAACAGTACAGTTAGTGAGTACATTTCTACAAGCAAGCATTCAGCCCATAAACCCATTCTTGGACTCCGTTACAAAGTTGAGCCTAGCCGTCCTGCTAGCCAGAAACAGTTCTCATTCCAAAAATTAGTCCCTCGAACTGATGCAAGACAATTAGACTAGTCAAATATATGGAGGGATTTTCACTATTCAAGAAGAACCTAATTTCTCAGACTGACAGAAATTGCAGGAAATAGTCAGGGAAGGAGGCATATTTTCTGGACCATAAGCAGAAAGGAACTGTTGGACCTACATAGATATTTAGATATTCACCTACTGGTAACTGGTGTTTTTGTCAGTGCGGGTAGGATTCATTTGCCAAAGCACAGGAGTGGAATGTCATTTCAGACGCTCGGTCATGTCCTGTCAGGCCTCCAACTGATTTTGCAGAAGAAGTAGAGTGTCTTATAGGTCCTGTATCATATATGCCAGCCACACACAGCTGTCTCACATATCTTAGCACATCTAAAATGACACTAGACGCCTATGTTTAGGAAAATGAATCCCAGTTGATGTAATATTTTCCTAGTTTCCCTGCATTAAATCAAAACTTTGGCATCATTGATTTTTTCTTTTAAAGGACTAACTCAGGATGCATGCACCTCTGTCATTTATTTCTAATCCATTGTGGAAACCTTTGAAAACATTTTCTTTGTGCAGCCAGATTTTCTGCTGACTAACCTGGCTGGATACAGATACAAAAAATCAGCATCTCCCTGTGCTGCAGAATGAAAAATATTCTTTCCCACTGAGTAGTCCTATCACTATCTTAACAACTATCAAAGTTAATTCAAGAATGCATTTAAAGGAAACAATATACACAAAAATACAACTTACTAGCTGTTTGATACTGGCTTCAGAAATGCACGATGAGTCTCTTCCAAAATAGACAAAAAATGTTGATGGAAGTGCTGTTAACAAACAGGGAGACTGGAAAAACTAGACTGTTATTTGAAATGAATTGACTAATATTTTTCTGTGAAATGTGAACTTGCATAAAATAATTTGCTAATTTGCTGCTTTCTCTCAAAAATAGCTATATGAGTATTTACTTTCAATTTACTAGCCTAATTTGTGGCTAGGGCAACTGCTACTATCAGCTGTATTTATGTTACCCCTAATGAATCATCCAGAAACTTATAAATGTCAGTGTTGCAGGTCCCTGTAATAGAAGTTTTTACTTACTGATGGAATACCGCTGAATTGCATATGAGAAATGTAAGCATAGAACTTACTGAGATCAATGAATTCACATAGCTTAAAAAGCTGGTTAGAAATTCAAACTTCATATTTAGAAATGTTGTTTTCCTCAGTGTTTTTGACATTTCTCACCATTTTTCCCCATTTATTAAGAAGATTTTGTGATAAAGTTTAAAAATGGTTTTAATAGTGTTTACAGTACAACTGAACTGTTGTAATATCCCCTTCTGAAGCTATTCAAATAAACATTATAAATATGCTTGTTATTAACATATGGTGCTGATACATGAAGAAGACTTAATTCACTGTGTTATTTATGTAGCAAAATGTCCTAATGGTTCCCAGACTACGATGAAAAGCTGTTGTGGCACCATCCGTGTATTAGATAATGTCTTGGCATTTTTCCTATTATACCGTTATAAATAAATATAATGATTAAAACAGGGTGGTGTTTGGTGCATAAACATGCATTCTTGGTTTGCCCTTGTTTCCAGAACAGATCCACCCCCTAGTGGCAGGAGGCTTTTATACACATATCTGATAAATAGAGCCCATAAACAGTGCAGAATTTGATTCAAGCCTGTTGAAGCTAATTGATGGAAGAATGATCTAACCTATCATTAGATAAATAAATGAGTGTGCTTTGAGGAGGTCTTATTTCAGAAAAAAAAATCAATCTTTTCTCTGATATTGTTTTTATCTGCAGAACACTTCCATTATTTTCTCTCTTACTGCTGTCCTCCTTTTTCACTTTCCCATGCAAAATATGTCTCATCGCTCTGTCTTGCTGCCTTTCAGAAGAGCAGAAACAAGCAGGTTCAAACTGATTGTGAAAATGAATTTTTGTTTTATCTTGCAGCTACACAACATAAATATTAGATATATAAAGCAGAAGAAAAAATTTTCATCATGTCATTTTGCTAAAGAAAGGGCAAATGGATAAGTAATTATGTGTGATAAGCTGGGATATTAAATTGCCTGTGTAACTACCTGTGTGAATATGTATACCCTCTGGTAAACCTGAGGTAAAATGCAGTGAAAGAGATTCCAGATATTCAGAAATGAGTATACACATTTACCCCGAATCATAAAAGCTGTTTTATAGTCTTCATTCTATTTAGGCTGGTGCTACCATTTCCTGATTTATATGAGCACTTCATAAAGAGAGTAGTTCACGATCGGTGTCCTCAGATCCTCAGATGAGCACCTGGGCTCTCTCCAAGGCTAGTTGTCTTCTGCTGGCTGCCTCCCTGCAATGCACAAATCTGGTCCAGGAGACTTTCTGCCCTGACTGCTGCTCTTCCAGAGGGAACTGGGCCTTTGAGGGGCACTTAATACTCCTTGCAGAATGAACTTACCTACCAGATGGGTTTTAGACCCTTGACTGGAAAACTGTGTTGTTAGAGATAGGCAAGATGCAGAGGGGAAAGAAAGGGAGGGAAGATGGACATTACTGGTCTCACCAAAACCATGGCCCTGTGCTTCTGCATAGATATGGGAAAACAACTTGAATTAGTATTAGGCCAAAAGGGAGAGGAAGGTAAGAATATCTACCTTGTCTTCCAGCTTAAGGATCCCTTTTCTCTGATATTTTTTTTATGTGCAGAGCACTTTCATTATTTTCTCTCTTACCTTTCCCCTTATCATACCGCTGCTGAAAGCCTCACCTCTGCTGCCACCAGCACTTTCAGACTCACCACTTCAAACTGCACATACAGGCTCACAGCTTCACAGGTAGGAAGAACTTCCCCAAGGCTGAAGATGTGGGATGTTCTTACCGTGAATATGTGTTACTACTTAGTGAAAGCTTCATTCAGTTAGGTTAGAGAGCAATAGGAGTAGGGCTGGGACAATACAGTGTTTAAATGAGCTAGCAATTAGCATATAGAGTCTCTAGGCCCAGGATATGCATTTTGGTTGTTTTCATGTGCTGAAGCTAGTGCTGTGGTGTCTTTGTTATTACTGTGACCAGTGTTAGTCTGTCTAAACTAACAAAATGATATTAGCACATGATATCATCCCATCTATCTTTTGCTTTACAGGCATTTTCAAAAGCAGCCAAATCACTGAAGATCTTTTAAAACAAAAATTTGGACTTTGTGATATTGAATGAAAGAATAACTGAGTATTTTTATGGATCTAGATTAGGGACTCATCTAGGTTTGGGAATTTAATTAAAACCTCTAGTAATTGCCTTCAGCCAAAAAAACACTCTTTTTTTCTTGTTAAATTCTATTCAGATAAAGCACATATTCTGCCCATTTGTTTATAGGTGGATCTGGTTGGAATAAAAATAATTAAGCATATTCTTGATGAAAGATGGTTGCGTTAGCAAAGCATAAAGTTTTTGGGAGGATGTATCACTCTCAGCAAAACTTGTCATTGAAATTTGTTAAAGTGAAAAACTAGCTAATCATTTTTCACTAGAAAGTTAGAAAGCACCAGAGTAAAATACCTGTCTTTTTATAGGAAACAAACTGGCAATTTTGTCACAATTAAATTTTGTGAAAATGTCTAAAATTTTTGAATGCTGTTCCAAAGTAAAATGTAATGTAACACAATACCTGGAAAAACATAAGGACATGAGGTTCTCATCTTATGGGCACTTCTGAACAATGGTTTCATATTATTTAAAAAATAAAACATTGACCTCCAGATTCTCTGTAGAGTGTTTAGGAGGTCTTAAAAACCCAGAGAAAAGAGAAAGCTGCAATGTCATAGAAAAGACACAGCCAATTATTCTTTAATGTGTTTGTCTTTGTTAATGATATTTCTAAAGATATGAGTGTGTCTACAATTGGCTAGAGAAATACACAGATCCAGAATCAGTGTGGTTTATTTTAGACCACAGACCTTAGCTGTCTAAAGTTAAATATCTAGTCTTAAATTAGTTATTTCCACAGTCAACAGAGAGAGACAGAAAGTGAGATGGGATGAGTGAGTGAACTCCAGAGCTAGACGGAACAGACCACCCTCTTGAGAGGACTCTTTTATCCTATGTAAGTATAGGGGAAGGCTAAACAACTAGCTTAAATTAGATATCTATCTTACAGGTGTGCAAAGGTAGGCAAACTGAATTCATCTAATGTGAGTCTCGTCCCAGTGATCACTGTGCACACTTTATAATGAAAATGCTTTTTGCTGTTTCTTGGCTGAAAATTCTTTTTTTTATTTATTTCAGAAACTGCATGGCTGCAAGCAAAGAACTAATTCCAAGAAGTACTTCTCAATTCCAAGCAAAACTATCCCTGAACAGAAAATTTTCTGTGCTAATGCCTCTATATGCTTCCATGGGAACTTTAAGAATTGGTCTGGGTACAGTTTTACATTGAAAAATATATTCCAGGTATTTAGAGGATTGTTATTTCATATTACTATCTAAGCCTGTCTTTGCAAGAGTAAGGCCATACACCATTATCATCTCCTTTTGAAATTTCCTTCTTGCTTTTTTTAAATATGCAACCAACTTAAAAACTCTTACAAGTAGCATCAAGGCCTGAAAATTCTCCCCTTCTTTCTTCACTGATTTAAATGTAAGCAGTCTTGACTGGCAGTACACAGCTTGCCTTCCCTTCAGCCCTTCCTTGTTTTGCCATCTAAGGAGAAAAGGAGGACAAAAAGCTTTTTTCTTTCTCTTACTGTAGGTGATATTGTCCACAGTCTTTTTATGATGCAAATTCAGACCATTTTTCGGAGACAGTCTGTGAAGCTATGTTGGATAACAGAATATTTAGGTTGCCTATAAACCAGCGCCTACAACACCAAGGAGAACTGGTTGGTCTTGCCTATTCTGCGATGCCATATCCAAAAATCTTTGGGTAGCAGAAATCAACCTGTTTCCTGCCCTCATACATCCTCCTACATAGTTCAAACCTGCTTACTACCAAAAAGCGCAAATACATACTTACATACTGAGCTGCCTTTTTTTTCTTTTTTTTTTTTTAACTCTTTCTCTTCTAGGCTGTCACCAATGCAAGTTCTCATCCCAGCACTGCAAACTACAGCCCTTCATTTGTATCCACCCCACTATCCAGATCTCCTACTCTCCCAAGAGGACCTTTATAACTCAAACACCTCTTTTTACTGAGAACCACCAAAGATTTTTATGGATTCAGACCAAGAGTATGGAGCAGGCTATGCACAGAATAAGGCCCTCAGGAATATGATTTCCAGCGAAACTTGTACATTAGAGGGCACTTCCTCAAATTATCCCAACCAACAGATTGAAATATGAATGCACATAATTCATGCCCAGGGATTCATCTCCTCTAACCTTAACCATCTCAAAGGCAAAGGTATGTAATCTAAGCTAGTTGTGTTAAGCTTCCTCTGTTGCAAGCAGACAAAGACTTTCTATCCTCTGACATAGGTGCGATGAATTTGGTCCTCCAGAGGTGCCTCTTTCCATTGACTATAACCATGACAACAATCCTAGACTCAACACTCAGCCTTCAGATGGATTGTTAAGTGAATAAATCACCGCAAATACATGTTATAAAAAAAAATACATGGGCATAAGAACCCATGTTTGAAATTAGAGATCAGATGAATCTGTCCTTCCCCCCTTTCAAGAACATAGCCATACTTAGGGACCTAGGTGGTTCTTCCATATGTGTGAGCATACAGACAAAAGAAGCATTATACAAAGGAAACAGAATCTGCATTCTTTATTTTGCCATGTACTTACTATGTTTGTCATAAAGAAAACACATACAATCGCTCTTGCAGTCCTCAGTGCTCTTAATGTAAATTCTTTTTAAATGCAAAGTTTAATTAGCTTTCAATTCTACTTTCAGACAGAACTGTGTGTTAATTAAGGGCCTGAAGCAAAGCTGTATTTAAAAGGGTCATAAATCTCCCTGTAGTACTGGGGTCATGATCAGCTCATCATGCAGGTGCTTTGGCCTGCACATTTCTTGCAGAAGCAATTTTCCATCATGCAATTTTGCTCCCAATTCCTCCCCCTCCTCCACCCCCCTCTGCCCCCCCACAGCATACAAACTTTCACTTGATAAGAGGTAGGCAGACAGGTAGGCCAATGCATTCACATGGCAGATGTTTTACTGAAGTGCAGCTGATTACAATAACCTTTGATGAATTCCCTCCTACCCGTTGCCCATAAACAGGGCACATACAAATTGAATGCGCTGTTACTCATATTATTCACATTTTAAAATGTAGTGTTCATTGAGGGTATTTTTTCCTCTCCAGCTTGCTAGCAGATTTAAGCTAATGGCTTTCTGCCAAAATCATATTAACTTCGGCCTTAACCAAAAACATGAAAAATTGAAATTAAGCTAATATCAACTGTCTTTTGACCTTTGGGGCTCTCTGTGATTAACTAAGCACTATACTGTGTCTCACAGATACAGTTCTAGGGTCGTGTGTTGATTTGGCATCCAGAAGTGGAGTCCAATGACAGAGCATTTGCTGAAGGTTAGAGAAAGAGCACTATGAAGCACAGTGAAACCTTGATTACAGAGATATGAGGCCACCTTTCAGGGTTGTAAGGTTGTGCTTCTCCTGAGTATTGATTCTGGCTTCTTCGGTTGGCTCATCCTAACTTTGCTTTTGGTTCCTCTTCAAAGTACTCTCCAAAGATATCGGGAGAAGACTTGCAAGTGACCAGAGGTAAAATTGGAACAAAAAACTTTCCAACCTAGCTTTTGCTAGATGAATGGCAGGAGTTTGTGTATGAATTAGAAAGTAAACTGTCCCACTGCTACATGTGTGTCTACAGGCATGGCCAAAAAGTATAGAACAAGGTTCAGTAACTGATGGAGGCTTTTTAGTTAGAAGCCTTTTGTGAAAGTGGGTAGTATATCCATGCTGCCTTTAATAGCTGAGCTCATGCCTGAGTCCAGAATGAGGTGCCTTGTGCCATATTGCTTGCATACAGACTTCAGTTAGTAGGCACCTTTCTCCTATTGCTCCCTGCCATGTGAATCACAGAATCACAGAATTGCTGAGGTTGGAAGGGACCTCTGGAGATCATCTAGTCCAACCCCCCTGCTCAAGCAGGGTCACCTAGAGCACATTGCACAGGATTGCATCCAGGCGCGTTTTGAATATCTCCAGAGAAGGAGACTCCACCACCTCTCGGGGCAACCTGATCCAGTGCTCTGTCACCCTCACAGTGAAAAAGTTTTTCCTCATGTTAAGATGGAAGTGTCTGTGTTTCAGTTTGTGCCCATTGCCTCGCGTCCTGTCGCTTGGCACCACTGAAAAGAGTCTGGTCCCATCCTCTCGACACCCTCCCTTCAGATACTTGCACACGTTGATAAGATCTCCTCTCAGCCTTCTCTTCTCCAAGCTAAACAGGCCCAGCTCTCTCAGCCTTTCCTCATAAGAGAGATGCTCCAGTCCCCTAATCATCTTTGTGGCCCTTCGCTGGACTTGCTCCAGTAGTGCCACATCCCTCTTGTACTGGGGAGCCCAGAACTGGACACACTACTCCAGATGTGGCCTCACCAGGGCTGAGTAGAGGGGGAGAATCACCTCCCTCGGCCTGCTGGCAACACTCTTCCTGATGCACCCCAGGATACCATTGGCCTTCTTGGCCACAAGGGCACATTGCTGCCTCATGGTTAACTTGGTGTCCACCAGCACTCCCAGGTCCTTCTCCGCAGAGCTGCTTTCCAGCAGGTCAACCCCCAACCTGTACTGGTGCATGGGGTTATTCCTCCCCAGGTGCAGGACCCTGCACTTCCCTTTGTTGAACTTCATGAGGTTCCTCTCTGCCCACCTCTCCAGCCTGTCCAAGTCTCTTTGAATGGCAGCACAGCCCTCTGGCGTATCAGCCGCTCCTCCCAGTTTTGTATCGTCAGCAAACTTGCTGAGGGTGCACTCTGTCCCTTCATCCAGGTCACTGATGAAGAAGTTGAACAAGACTGGACCCAGGACTGACCCCTGGGGGACACCGCTAGCTACAGGCCTCCAACTAGACTCTGTACCACTGATCACAACTCTCTGAGCTCTGCCATTCAGCCGGTTCTCAATCCACCTCACTGTCCACTCATCTAACCCACACTTCCTGAGCTTGTCTATGAGGATGCTATGGGAGACAGTGTCGAAAGCCTTGCTGAAGTCTAGGTAGACAACATCCACTGCTCTCCCCTCATCTACCCAGCCAGTCATTCCATCATAGAAGGCTATCAGATTGGTTAGGCATGATTTCCCCTTTGTGAAGCCATGCTGACTACTCCTGATCACCTTCTTTTCCTCCACATGCTTGGAGATGGCTTCCAGGATGAGCTGCTCCATCACCTTTCCAGGGATGGAGGTGAGGCTGACTGGCCTGTAGTTCCCTGGGTCCTCCTTCTTGCCCTTTTTGAAGGGCCATGTGAAGCTGGATGACTCCAGAGTACAGGCACAATGAGAGTGTTGGCTGTGTGAATCATCAACTGGTTGAGTTCACTTTGAGGACCAAGGCCTGTGCTCAGTACGTTAGATGTAACTTGAGCTCCACTGCTGATGTCCCCTCATTGTCTCCAGTGATACTTTGGCAGATTTGCTTCTCCCAAAGAATGAATGTTGCATGCAATTTGCTGTGAATTGTTTGCCTTTCCTGCTTCTCCTTCTGCACTAACTTTGCTGAGCCTGATTCCAGTATGGTTGCCACCTGACTTCTGCAACCACTTAAAATAGGTTTTGCCGCTAAACTTCTAAATCATTTCCATCCCTGTTCCCACTCATGCAAACAGAACTTTGTTTGCCTTGATGTTTGCAAAAAGTGCTATGCAAATGGGATGCAAACAGAGGGAATAAATAGTTGTTTGAAAATTTCCCCCCATTATGCATCCAGTTCTAACAGCTATGAGCTATTTTTTGTCAGAAACAACAATTTAATAGGTCTGATAAAAGCCTGTGTGTACCTGCTAGGTGTAAACACCAATGGTGAACAAGATCTATTTAACATCATTAATGGGATTATAACTAGAAGTGATGAGATAAAAGTAAAGAAGATACCATTTTCATCTGAGTACTGAGTAAGATAAATATCCATAAATTGTAAACATCTCCCAGAGGAGCTTATTTGGTACATTTTACATTTGGTACACTGGACACAACAGTTTTCTTAAATGTGCAGCCCTGAGTAAGCCTGAAATGGCATGGGGATGAACTGGATGGCATTAGATTGCATATAAAGAAAAAAAAAATTAGATTGTCCCTGGGAAGAGAAAGACTGTAGTTCCTCATGAAACCTCCTTGACTTGTTAAATGAAACTTTGAATCAAGATCCCAAAGTTTTGAGGTTGTCTCTGAACTAAAAAAGTCCAGCAACAATAATAATATCCCCTACAAATTTCTCAGTGTTGTTTTTGAGCCAATTCCAGCAGTCACTCAAAGAACAGAAGTAGGTCTGCAATATACTGAACAAACATGATGGGTTTTCAGATACTGCGCATGTAGGTATTCTATGACTGCACCTGTCAAAGGGAGAATGTAGACACACCTTTCTGTGGCTGAGATCGCCCCAATACTTTCACTCTCAGCCTTGGCAAGAAAAAAGTGTAAGGAACACAGTTTCAAACACATTAAAAACAAACCATGGGATGTGCTAACTTTCTGTGCCCACCTGTGTGTGAATTCATTCATTACCACCAAACTTAAAAGAGGTGGGAGCAGGAGGCAGAGTGAAGGGGAGAAGAGTCCAGCACTGAAGCTGAAGTTTTTCTTTTCAAAAGAACTTGTTGAGAAAACAAAACTGACTTCAAAACAAAAATTGAAACTAAGTTCAATATAACAACATAAAAATAGTAAAACTGGAAAGTATTTCCTTAGCACATTTGCTCTAACACTTATTAGAGATGTAAACCAGATCCAACAAAAACAAATCCCAGGTGTGGAAATGTGGTTAACCCATGACTCAGTTTAAATTTAAAACATAAAATAAAACAGTCAGCCTTCACCAACTTGCTTTAATTCCAGACAGGCATTAAAAAAAAAAAAAAAAAAAAAAAAGGAGAAAGCTCCTCAATGATTCCCCTTCAAGAGAACCCAGTGCCTGGCTGAAGAGCTGTGATCAACGTGGTAGTAAGCTTTAAAAAGTAAGCACAGATGAAAAAACAAGACCTAATGATCATAGTTTTTTGTGCATGCAAATATATATGATCTAAACTGTGCTCAGAATAGTGTCACATGCAGACAGCAGTAAGGAGATTTAAGGCACCTTTTTGTTCCCCCATATGGACTTCTTACATCAGTGATGGGAGAAAAATGCTGACAGCAAACTGCTATTCCCTCTCCTATCTCAAAGGTATATGTGGGTAGAGAATAGTAAAGGTTTTAAGGTAGGAAGAAAAGAAGGGAAATAGATTGTTCCTGAGGAGGATAAGTAGCACTCTATCACACTGGGGAGAAAATAGAGAAGGTGGTACAGGAAATCTTATCTGCAATTCAGTTTCTACGATGCCATTTGGGGGCGGGGAGATGGAAAACAGTGATATGTTATTCTTTATATGGGATGCATTGGAAGGTGTCAACTTTAGGCCCAGATAAACACTCTTTCTGGGGTTCGTCCCCTGAATTATTAGAGTATAAGAAAATCAGTAGAGAGCTACGAAATCTACTGAATAAAAGAACAACAGCCAGTTCTAGCTTTGGAAAGATAGCAGTGTTAAATTAGATGGTTCTGCAGAAGGCTGGAGTTTTTCTTCTGAGGGTGTAAATTCTGTCAGGCTCAAGCCACAGATATGTCTTTGGCTACAGGCCACTGTTGTAAAATCTTAGGACTGCGAGGGACTACAAAAGGTCATCTATTTCTCCCAGCCCTTCATCATTTCAGGCAGACATGTAGACAGAGATTTCACAACCTCTCCAGGCCACCTATGCCAGTGCTTCATTATCCATAATCTCAGTTTGCTCTAATATCTAAACCGAACCTTCCTGAATCACCAATGTAATTCAGTTCTTTTTGATCTTATCCACCGGAAATACTATGGTGCATATCTGTTTAAAGTACTGGTGAAGGTTGTGACAATTCTATGGGACAGAGTGGGAAAAGTCAGGAGATCATTTTAAAAAATAAAGACAAAACGTTATTGAATGATGAAGATTTGAGCCAAAAAATGCAGATGGCATCTTAAAAGCTGTGCAGAGGAGTGATTTTCACAGAGGTGGTATGAATGAAACTAATTTTTAAGGCTGGCAGCTGTCATCTGGCTCCAGGCTTTCTGTGTTTAAAATTCTAAAGTCTTTTTCAGGCAACATTTTGATAAAGTGTTTGGCAATCACTAACATTTAATTTTCCACTGTTTACCTTTTTTTCATAGATTTACTTTCATTTAAAACCCAGGCAAAAACCCCAAACCATCTATACAGAATTTCCATGCAGGTTGAGAGCAGTAATTGATTTAGTCCAGAAAACAAGATTGCAGGTAAGTGTCTATGAAGAAGGACCATATCGGGGTGCATTGATCCTTGTAATCACTCATCTATACAGTCACATGATGGAGCTACTGTTTGGCTGTGCAACTCACCCTCTAACCAAAAATACACCCAGTGTTTCATTAGGGCATTCCATTTTATGTGCTTTGTTGGCAGGGAGATTCTACTAATATAAAAACGGATAATATATATCAAAATGTGTTTTCTTGTAATTTCTGTTTTTATTGCACTCTTGTCCAAAGAACAGTTTTCTTTTTCTCAAAGAGCCATGACCCATCAAAAGTATAAGATCTGATCTCAGTGGAGAGATAATTGATATAGTTCCAATAGAAGAGTTCTTCCCAGGATATGCCAGCTGAGAAACTAACCTGGTATATGTAAACAAATAAAATCCTCATTGTCTGCTGCTCTTCTTAATTTATTCTTTCTGCTTCATCTGTTTTCTTTTGGACTGTCAGGACTGGATCAAAAAATTAAAAAAAAAAAATTCTGGAGCTAATAGTAAAGATTTTGGCACCTAACCTGCCCGTCTTCATCCTTCCTAACTTAGGCATTTGGTGCCTGAGACATCAAAAAGCAGATTTCAAATGCAGAGAGAAATATTCCAATCTAGAGGACAACATAGCTGTTGATGCTTGTCTCTATCTGCACTGCCTAAGGAGAGGAGTCTAGAAAACTGGGATCAGAAACTTATGTGCCTCAGTTACATGTGTAAAGTTAAGAAGATGAAGCATATCTTTGTGTGTCGTTTCACATTTTTCATGAACTTCAAATCCCTAATTCATGGATTCTACAAATCTTGGACTTTAGATGTTCACATGATGATGAGCAGATGAACACGTGTTCATAACACTCACCAACAGAGTCAAGACCTGAGTAAAATGTGGACATAGTTACATTTCTTCCAAAAATATATCTGGAGGATAAAATAGTGTCTTCTTTTGTTTATAATAATCGAATGGTTACAGCAGTGACAGAAAAAAAGGTTTCTGGACTCAGTAACCTCCTCAGAAGGCTCAGTCTACCTCCTTTTGTTATACTGCACACCCTATGTAGAAGGAAATTTAATATTCATAGAGAGGAAAAAGGAGTGTTGAAAGAAGGAAGCCTAAATCTGCATTCAGTAGTGTGGGGCTTTCATCTAGGAATGAGGAGATCTGCACTCCTACACTTGTATCTGCTGCCAGGAATGTTCAGTCATTTTACATAAAATAGTCATTGGCTAAAAAAACAAAATAACCACGCTAACAGAAACCAAGCCTCTCTCTCTTCTGTGAATACCAGAAATATATTTTTTTTCCTCCAGGGACATTTAAAAATAATTAAATGAGCTTTTATAAGATGAAAATAACCACAGATGCCTTCTCTGAGGAGAAGACTAAAAGTCTGGATTCAAAATGGATGAAGAAACTTTCTTGCAGCCCTATCTGCCTATACAGGCTCTTTAGAAAATGTGGGTTTTTGATAGATCCCTCTGATTAGCATTTTATATTACGTAGTTCTACTCTAGGTTGTTGTTTTTTTTTTTTGAACTGTCCAAATTTTTCCCATTCAATTCAGGAGGATGTTAAGCATAAAGGTGTTAGATTTTAAATACCTTACTTTGTTTTTTTTATTTGAATCTATGGAACAGGAACCTACAAATTAATCATTACGACATCTAGCTGTGGAAATATAATTCTCTGTTGCAGATAGCTCTGCATTTTTGACGTCATGAACTGCTGGGACTTTGTGTCTTGTATTTTGCACTATATGTATTATAAAATGTACACAATTCCATTGGCATTTGCCTTTCTCTGAAAGCTTTGATAATGTTTTAGCTCACTTTTTTCTCTGCTTTTTATATAATTTCCTTCTATTTCTTTCCCTTTATATTGAATTGAATTCAGAAACTTCTTTGGTGTGTGCTTAAGGAAACCTGAAGACAACACCTGAAGGCAGGACTGATCTTCCCAAAGGCAGACATCTGCATCTCATGGGATTCATCTAATCTCAAAGTGGACATCTAAAATACAGGTGACTCATTTGCTGTAAGACTCTATTTTTCTCCTTTCTTTGTAAAAGGAGCACAAATGACTAAACCAGATAGTCATCTATGCTGCAACTGTCTAACCTAATGTGATAAGAATTCATCTCTCTAAGGTGGATTGTACATCACCGAAAAAAACCCTTAAGAACTAAGTAGGACATGGAGAAAGTAAATAACTAAGATGGAGAACATATAGGCCTGAGGAACTATTTCCCAGATAAATTACCTGCCAGGCAAATGAGCTAGAAGGCTTGCAGAGTTCATCCCCATCCACCTCAATAGTTCCAAAACTCTTCTGAGGGCAAGACTTATGAGATATCTTCCCTTTACTATAGGACAGCGGATTTAACCTGCTGCTTTGTATTGTAGGTATCTTTTGTAGGAAAGGTATTTGAGAAGAAGGCAATTAGTAGGGAAAGAGAAAATTTTTTGTGAGACAAAGATATACAGGTGACAAACTCTTGACAAATCCTTTATCAGTTATCCGACGATCAATTTTTTGCCCACGAGTTTGTTAATTTTTCAAACTTTATCAGTTGACCTAATGGATTATTCTCCTCAAATCTTGCCTTGCTTATGTCCTTAGATCATCACAGATTTACCACTCATCTGTTATAGATACAATTACTTTGCAATTGCTTTACTGAATTGAATGGATTTTGATCCCAAGTCAATAGTCTATTCTTTAGATTTTTCTGTATCTGTAAAACAGGTCTTTATTTTCATATAAAACATACCCTAATCTACTTTGATATCACTGTAACCAGTTGAAATCTGTGCAGTTACATCCTCACAAGTGGACTAAACTACGGTAAACTATCTCCGTTTCAAACTATTTGTAAAAAATAACCAGGAAGCATAGCACTTGTTCCCTGATGGATAAAGCACTCATGGATGAGTTTTAAGCAGTCAAACCGGGAGTCCTGCCAATTCTATCTTTACAATTGCACTACCAAGGAGAACACCTGTTTACAAGTATGATCTTTTTTCATGTGACTTCCTTTCCTAATCTGAATATCTGCCTCCTCTGAGACCTGCCATAAATCACCTAGGTCAATTTTATAAATGATCCCTTGTATAGTGTAACCAAAGCAAAACTTTGGTTTAGGAGTAATTTATTTCAGAATGCAGATGTTCTTGTTTCCATTTAACAATGTTAACATGCCCTCTGCTCTACAGTTTGTTAAGCAGAACATTTATAATATTGCAAAAAGAACAAATTAACTTTTAAGTAGAAGAGAAAGAGGATGATGAGCTGCGTGTCTGACCATTAACCCATGCAGTTGAGGTATACTTTTCCTCTGATTATTTTCTTTATGAGTCAGTAGCATACAGTAGAGGAGCAGTAGCAGACAACTGGACAATGATAACATCTTAAATAACTGCAGTTCTTTGCTCAGTGAACATGGGCTAAATCTTTATCCTTAAAATAAATGTGTTTTTTATAGTAAGACAACTAAGCAGAATTTGAGAACAGGATGTAAAATTTCATGGATGCAAAATGCAGAGAGATTTTATCTCAGCTTTCTCAAAACAGAGAAATAAACTTCAGGATGAGGATTGATGAAATATTTGCTTCCTGGAAAGAACAAAAGTCTTAATGTTACTTCATATACCCACTACTTGTTCCCAGTCACACCACACAGTATATATGGCTTTTTGAGATAACAAGAGGGAAGTCCTTGTTTATAGAGCTGACATAGCCATGAAATGTTTCTATCCTATGTCTTACATATTAAAGGAGTCCTTCAATGGGTGTTTTCTTTTGCTTAAGTTTGTGCTAAAGCATAGTAAATGCATATTCAAGCTAAACATCAGTAAACCAAGTTTCATAAAACTTTGCATTGTTCAGTCAGAATCATACTAATTTCTGATGAATGTGATTGCTTGTGTGCTAATACATTTTAATTGCTTTTATTTTAATGCAATAACCTTGAGTCATTGATCACTGTTCCTTTGAAATATCATCTTTAACTCATGAAACAATCAGCACAATTTTTTCCCGTGACATATATAATATTAATTGGTAATTTAACTACCTGAGCCTTCTATGTTACATTTCAAATCGAGTGGCATGCTATGACTTATTCTGTGTTGTACTGAGGGAGCCATCCCCCTGTTGTCATTTAGAAAGACTGTATGGAGAAGGTAAGTATATGACTGGGAAACCATTATTAGCATATGGTCACCATCTAACAGCAAACGTCTTCTGGCTCCTCTCTACATTGTTGACTAATTATGTCATTTTTATTTCTTCAATAATCTCTTAGATACTTTGCTTACTTTTTTTTCTATTCTGGAAATAACCATTATTACTAGCAATTATTCAGATTTACTACTATATGCACTCATGTATTACACACATTTAACACTTATGGCAATATTTAGGCTTTCAGTGATCTAAAAACACTTCAGAAATGTTTCTGGCCACATCTGCCTCTGGTGAGATAAAGCCATCATTTGACAATATTCTGTTTTTTAAAGGAAATATGACTTATACCCCACTGCCTTCCAGCATCCAACCTGACCAGTATTGCTACTTGCTCCCCTTCACATTGTTTTGACACAGGTGACTGGGGACCACACAGTAAATTGAAAAGGTCTTTTTTAGCTTGGATCAATTTATTGATTTCATTTGCTGCTTGATCCTTCAAATGGCTGTGTTGGGTAGAGAGCTATTGCAGGGAGGCAGGAACTCCATGAACTGGTCTCATTTTTTGAGTACCAGTATCACAAAACTATGACCTCAGTCTGACTCCCAAGATGAGTGGAATTGTTCCTGCTTATAACAAACTAGATTAACCTTTATTATTCTGCTTTTCTTTACTATATTTTGTCTTCCCATTAAACCCACCATAGCATTACTAAAGTAGATATAGTAAAAGTGAAGAAAAAAACAAGTCAGTGGAAAAGTGGCACGGCAGGTGAGAGCTCAAGGTTTAATTTTTGCTCTGTTACAAATGCCCCACTCACTTTCAGGCAAGCTGAAATTTGCTTCTTGTTTTTTTAAATAGTTTTTTTGTCAGTGGGTGAGGTTTTAGGATAGTGTTAAATTGATCTACTGACCAGATGACAATGAAAGGAGAATTTCTTCGACTTTCCTGTTTTGTTGGGTCAGCTTCCTGAAGATTTAGCTCTCAGACTTTCATAAGGGAAGAAGCAAGCAAAAAATAAGCTGGTGTAAAAGGTGGAATGGGACTGCTCCTTTTGGCAGCAGCTCACCATCAAATTAGATCTCTGTTAGCATGAAACTGTGCCCTCAATTACTCTTTGATAAAATGGGAATAATAGCACTTTCCTTTCTGTGTTGTTATGAGGATAAACATTAAAATTCATCGAGTGTTTATATATCTCAGTTACAGGGGCCAGATAGTATCTTAAATATATTTTACTGCTGGGATTAATAGAGAATTGAAAGTCTGATTCTCCACAACTTTGGATTTGTGGTGTAATTTCTAACTAATCCAAAGAAAGGACTACAGCCTTCCAGTCTAACTTCTCCCATTCACTTGCCTGAAGCTTTAGCAGCTGTAAATTGTAATTCAAAATAAGGACTATAAAGAATCAGTCCAGAGAGTTTAATACACATCCCCAGTTGCTGTGAGCCAGTCCACAACCAAGAGTTGACCAAGGTTTTAAAATTTAACTAACTGCATGGCACAGCCTTCTTCCAATGGGTTTGTTTAAAAAGAGTCCATTTCCCCTAAAGATTTTGTTATTTAACTTCTTCTGTGATAACTGAGGTTTATATTGGGACTTTGTATGGAGGTCTATAGGGATAACTTTGCAGAATCACTGTCTAGAAGAGACTGCAACAGGACGAATACATGGACTGAATCCTACTTGAGAATCTACTCCTCAAAGGACTAACTTCTTTGACACTCATTGAGCTGTGCTGCTGTACACAGGCTGAGAAGATGGCACTTTATGCCATGCAAAGCTTGTTTAGTCATAAGGAAATCGTATGCTGAGGATTGTATAGTCTTGACTATCTGTGCCTTTGAAAACCTGATGTGGAGAGATGACATATGAAGTCAAGTTCCATGATGATGTTTATACAATTCTAGATCACGTCACACTAATGCACCCTTTTATCTCTGATGAGTTTATCTTAATTCGCATACTTTAAAAATTCACTGATTTACTGTAAAAGAACTTTGCTGGTGAGATTTTTAGACTTTAAAGCAAGCATGTAAATGCGAACTACTAGAAGTCAGTTTTTCCTTCATGTTGGACTTACAAGTGGCTGTTTTCTCTCTACTCTCTTTCTTTTTTTTCATTTGGTTGCATTAAAAATCCTTTTGGCATAAATTCTTCTTAGATACATCAGAGTACTTGAGAGAAATGCCTGGAAAATTAGTTCCATGTACATTTTAGGAAATCTTGCTAACAGCTGCATTTTTTCATTAGAAACGGTTTCAAAGGCTACATAGAAAACCAAAGCCAAATGAGGCAAAGTTTAAGTGAGAAAACATGTGTGCAACTTTAAGCCAAGAAAATGGAACAGATTCTTAGAGAAGTCCAGACTTTTCTTTGCAAGGCTTCTCACAAAACCTGTTAGGAACTGTAGGTCAAATTTTCATTTGGTGTAAATACATGCAGCTCTGCTGAAGTCATTGAAACTTCCTTTAAATGGCCAAACTCAGAATCTGGCCTACTTTTGGATTTCTGAATACATATCAAAGAGTTGCAAATACCTTAAAATGAACTGATTAAATTCATATGCTATTTAATATTTTTTGAAATTAAATGCTTAGCTGTGTATGGAGCATTACACATTTAAAAAGGACTTAGATAGACTATAAAAAAAATTTAATAAAAATATTTAAAAGATATTCAAAGAAAAAAAATGGTAACGTTTTGTTTCCCTTGCCCCTCCAGCCCCTTCTACCCCAATTTTTGATGAATAAAGAAAGCCTGAACATTTTCTTTTCTGTATTTATTTTGAATCTGCTATTTTTTCTGCCTGGAGCTCTGCAGCTGGAGAACTGGGAGCAGGATGACATCATCAGAGACAGAACTTGGAGCTGTTCAGAGAGAAAAAAAGAGTTGTACAAATTATAAGTGATTTCCTGACATGGGGTTAGGAGAGAATGTAAATGAGTTTGTAATTTGGCCCTGAGACTGCACAGAGACAGATTTTTAAAACATGGCCTCATTTTTTACACCTTCATTTTCAGGCATAAATAAAGTCCCAGTTTAAAAGCCCCCCCCCCTTTTTTTTCTGTTTGATTCATTTATGTGAGCAAAGACAAATTTACTTTATAAAAAGACAGGATTCCATCTTTAATTATTATCCAGGAGGCAGGATATAAATTTAGCATGCTAGAATAACATGAATCTACTGCCGTATCACTCCTAGTGATAGCAGGAGGAGATTTGTATAGCAATCAAGGCCATTGTCTTTGAGCAGCAGCTGAACTTCTAGCTTTTTTATTTGTATTATTCAGGACTTTACTGACACATTCAATCTCACTCCAGGACATTAATTAGAGCTGGTTCAACACAGTAAAACTTTTGCAAGCCTTTCCTAAATGTATTTAAAGTTCTTCTTCAGATTCTTTTTCATAACTGAAGAAAAAAGAAAAGAAACAGATTTATAGTGGGAAAAAGAAAGAGTAACAACAAAAACAAGATTTTTTTTTTTAGTTCATGATACTTTTAAAAAACTATGCCCTTCTCTTACCTTGAGTTTGTCCTCTGTCTTTTAACTCCCCATACTCCTTTCTTTAGTTCTCTCTGTTTTTCTTGGCTGTCTCTCTAGTCTTTCTATAGAATTTCCTTCTCTGGCAAATCTCAGTGCTGGGGATTTCACACCATTCCATCTGCCAAACTGATCAGCAGCTGATCTGATCCATATATTGAAGTGTCAACCCTAAACTAAGGTTTTAACTTAATCTTTGTGAAAACTGGAATCTCCAAGCCCTGGGAAATTTGCATTTCCAACTATATTTCATCCAGATTCACCTCAGAAGATTGAAGAGGAAAGAAAAGAAATCCCATTTGGAAAAGTGTAAATTAAAATATATTTAGTAATTTCATCTCGCTGGCTGCCCACTGCAGGGCTGTGAATCTTTTGTGCCACTAAAGTTGCCTGGTGAGCAGTACAGGAGCCTTAATGTCTGGGGAATCGGAGAGCTGGAGAATCTGGAAGCCAGAGTCAAAGGGTCCTTTTTGGCCTTGTGCCTGGTAGGCTTCCCAAGACATGGAAATTTCTGGCAGTCCTGGCAGGGTTGCCTAGGGATCTAGGAGGTGGATAAACTGTCAGAAAGCTGAGCATATTTCCCTCTGAAATCCACCTCGTGGTAATCAGAACTGATTTGCTGCAGTTAAACATCTTGGATATTTTCTGAGGGAAATAATTTAGATGCATCCCCGCCTTCTCCCTGGGACGTTGACTCCCCATTGAAGCATTTCAGCAGCCCTGCTAGAAGGTTTGCATGTGAGTGCAAGTCTCTGAGGCCAGCAGAGCGCTTGCCACAGCTGGCCCCAGCCCTACAGGACTGCGAGTGAAAGAACATTGCCTCCTTTCCTCTCCTGCTTCTCCTCTGCTGACTGACTTGGCAGGAAAGAATGAGCAGGGAAGGGAGAGCTGTCATGAACTATTTCAGAGTGCCTCATGGTGATTAAATCAGGAAGTAGAAGGGAAATGGGAAGGGAAATAAGAAAGGTTGATCATAGCACTGGAGAGCTCAGTTCAGAGTGGCAGGATTCAGAGAAGGTAACTGTGGCAGATTAAAGCACGGACTCAGGAGGGTTTGCGTCCTGAGACCCTTATTGTTTATTCTAACACATATTTATACTATAAAGTTAGCTACTTCAGCGATTTCACAGATGCACTTTGCTAAGCCAATCATTATGTAGATTATGTCACAGGTAGCCAATCATTGCACTGATCACGCACGCAGCGATCATGCCTTGTTTGCTTCTTTGTTGGAGAAACGCTGTCTTGTTCTTAGCCTTGGTTCCCACCGGCTTCTGCTGGTTTATCTGTACTTTTTCAAGATGTATCATTCCCAGCTGCACTGGTGTCCTTGGGTATGCTTGCTCCTGTTGAGACTCTTCTTTGTTTGAGCTAGCAACAGTTTCCCCATTCACCTTTTCCCATGGCGTGCAACTTTCCTCCAACTTAACCCTGTCATGACCCTCCACAGGTAACCAAGAAACTGATGTCTTAATATGGAATAAGGGTATTATCATTTTTTTCCTGAAGACGATTTCTGACTATTACCTGGCCCCAACAAAGTTACTCATGTTCTTTGATTTTACAGGATTATTCACTCAAGGAAGTCCTCAAAACTTAGCTGTAGAAGTCAGGCTGAAGAGGTAGCCTCTTGCTTGCCTAGGGGCATTTACCGATGCATCTGCTTGTTTTCTTGTGTTTTCCTGTAGCAGCTGAGTTACAGTGTAGGGTTATAGCTAAGGGACTATATGGGACTGTGTGTAAGAGCAGAGTGTAGAGAAGAGACATGGAAACAGGGAAAGTATCTTTTCCTTTCCCTGTTCCTACTGTAACTGTTTAACTTGTTAACAAACAAGGCCCTTATGGGAAACTTCAGGTTTTATTTTTACTGTACTCTAAAGGCGGTCCTAAGATACACAGTCACTCACAAATGAAGCCCCTGAATGTAACACTGGAATACTTAATGAAAACAGAAATTGAGAAAATGCAAATGCTTGTCTTCATCTTCTGAAGACAAGACCAGTTCAAGAAATAAATATTAACATAATTGTGCAACATCTATATTCAAATAACATACTCAAGTAATTTGTCCAAAGCACTCCTTTCCATCCAACAGTTTAGGCTTCAGTTTGTTAACATTTTCCAACAAATGAACATTTTGTTGAAAAAAATTGTAATCTACTTTTGCAATCTATGCAGTAATTGGAAATTCCTCTAGGACTGTAAAAATGATTTGTGCATTTTTTTATGGCACAAAATTACTGTAGAAGGGTCAGAATCCAGCTAAATAGACAGAATTTGACCCACTGTATTATGATTAAAATATTCACTTCTATTTTACAGAATTCATTCCCTTGAAAACAACCTGTTCTAGTAAATTGTGTATCTCTTCATAGCTATAGTAACACAGAAATATCAAATCACTTCATAATCATTGTCTATTAGCTATATTGTTAAAATTCATCTTTATTCATACACTTCAAGAATTTTGAGCACAGAATGAACCACAAGTCCTAATCACACCTTTTTGACAGTATCATTTTCTGCCCAGGACAAGTCATTAAACATCTTAGTGAGAAGACTTTGAGGTTTTAATCAGATTACTTAGTAAATTGATGTAAAAGCCATCAAATTGATTGGGGTTTCATCTACTGTGACAGATTATTCTGCTTCCTTCAAGGAACACACAAACATGCTCTCAAGTATTTATCACTAGATGCTTTTATCTGATCATTTTCAGTGTAGTAATAAAGCAGAGGCTTGTATTCTCAGAAAGTTAAAGTCTGCTTATATAGCCAGGAAATGTACATAAAAAAGCTAGAAATCATCAGGTGATGTATTTCAGTACTTTTCCAGTATCTCAGCCATTCTTTGAATACATCAGCCAGAACCAAAGCAGTTACGCAGAGAGACACATCTCTTTTCCAGGGTTCAGCGTTCATCATGACATACATTGAGATTCTGCCCTGAACTGCAAGGGTTTAGCAGCCCGTCCTATGTGCTGGCATAATTCTATTATTGATTTCTGCCATGCTGCACTACAGAGAGCTAATTTCACATTGCATTTCAAGGACAGCACAGCAGACAGGGACACTGTAGTCCAAAAAGGACAAAAATTGAGAGAACATAATTAATTTATTTGCTGAACACTATAATACACTGTGTGGAACTGAGCTGCCTGTGGGTTATCTCCAAAGCCATCCCAAAATGGAAAATGGCTGAATGAGGAAAGAGTAGTGGGAAAGCAGTAGGTGAGGTTTAACATGTGGTGTTAGATGGCAAAACCTCCACCCTTCTTAGGTCCCCCCAAAAGTCTGACTTTCAGTCAAGTTAATCAATATATTCAAGCTCGAATTTTTTGTTGCAAAACAAAGGGGGCAGTGACCCAGAGTGTACTGGGCAGGGCAACAAAACTTACTTTATTCTCTCCTGAAACTGTGAGTGTGTGGTGGCATACATACAGTATGCTCACAATACAGGGATTTCGGCGAGAGCTGAAATCATGATGCTTAGGGCAGAAAGCAGCATCTTCAGAAAACTGATTGAATTCTGGTTCAGGTGATTATTTCAACACTACTGAGATTTAAACATTGGATTAGAGATGTGATAGAGCTCTTAGAGGGTTTTTTTTTCCCTCTCATTTCATGCAGTAGCCAAACTGATGTTAAAAAAAATGCTAGCATGATAAAGATGTCCTAGGTAGTTTCTCTGGGGAAAGTGGAAAACACTGGTTTGAAGCAAGCACAGTTTGAATTGGTAGATGTTAATGGACATAGTGATATATTTAGGTCTCTCTCCCTGCCTCTGCCTCCTTCATTGCTGCTATGTTTATCTTCCATTACAACGAAGATATGTCAGAGTGCTAATGCCAACCCAGAGTTTTCTTTAACCATATACAAGAACATCTGGTATCAAGAACAAAACTCTTTCTTTCTTCTGCGTAACTGGAAGTGGTTCAAGTGAGAGTTCTGTCTCTTCATGAAAGTGAATGCTGCCAAAAGATTTTTATTTTAATTTTGCTGATGCAGAGACCTTAGATTTCTTAAAAGAAAAGCATTCAAAGGAACAGGAGGCTAGATTGCCACTAAATGGCCCAATATTCAAAGAATACTGTGCACCTAGAATAATGAACTTTTTGGAAGCTGAAAAAAATGAAATGATAGAACAACTCTAAGGACATTTATAATAGACTTCTGTCTATAAAGCTAAATGTGCAGTCTGTGGAGTCTTGTGGAAACCAATATCAGATATAACAAGCATCAGAAACTGAGAAAAATACTGATAGAAAATCCTGAATTAAAATTAGAAAAAAATGAGAGTTTGCCAGACTATAGAACAGAAACAGACCAGATTGCATGAAACAACTATGTTATCAAACAGCAAGCTCATAGGAATAGTCAACAAAACAAAAGGAGACGACTATAAAGGGAGCCATATGAAAGACTGCAGAAGGTGTGGAAGATACTAACACATACTAAGCTTTGTCCAGACTTTGGACAGAATTTGTGAGAATATCTGAGAGATATATCATTTGCTGCAATGCAAACTGGAACACAACTGAAATCTTGAATACTTGATTACTAGTAAGGTAAATACTGGCACATACTTATTTGTATGCACTGGAGAAAACAACTATATTGGTTTTAGATTCTTATTCTCCCCTTCCAGAAATATCATTGTCACTGAAAACAGTTCCCAGACATGGAATCTCACCTATAAGATCTGTATTTGTTAGATATGACATCCCCACTGTGATAATGACAGATAAAGGGCCATAATTTGATTGCCGCTAGATTAAATGTTCTGAAAAAACATGATTTTAGGCATTTTGCATGGAATCCAAGGAATCCACAGTCTCATGGTATTATGAAAAATGGTGTTGAAATTTTCAAAAGGGTGCTTACAAAAGCAGAATAACCAAATAGGCAAGGAACAGAAGTCCTCCTTGAACCTAAAGATGTGATTTCATAATATAGTCTTACCTGAATTTGGTTCCCCACAACCACAGTGGGAGATCCTGTTCCTACTTCCCACTTCTCATTCTTCCTAATCTTCCTTCCTTTCCCAGCTCTGCGCTGATCTGCACACCTACCATTTCTGTGGTGTCTGATCTGGCATTCATCAGATTGCACTATAAGCTGATTCATCTCACTAAGCAAGCAGGAAACTAATCCAGCAAAGAAGAAAAGAGATAAGAGCATGCCAGGCTAAAAATTGACTCAGATAGATGGATCAGGCAAGTGCCAAAACCATTATTATGGAAGAAAAGGAGCTAGCAAAAGAAGAGACTGAAAACTAGATGGCTTTAGGACCTAACATATCACACGAAGAATACGGTAAGTGTGAATTGTGGGTAAGCAAGAAACAAATTGAGACAGCAAACACAAAAAGTACATTCTGATAAAGCATCACATGACTTCAATGCCTTCTTAGCCAGAAGACAATGTATATAAATATAATAATGGAGCACAGCTTTCATGGGTTTGTGCTTATTTATCTGAAGCTGTCACAAGGAGATATCAACTTTTAACAGTGCCAGTATAACTTGTAGAAAAGGGTGGAGCATGGATTGCATAGCAAAAGTTACCATACGTGACCAGAACAAGAAATTTGGGGTGATGCACTGTATATGGGCTAACCTGTAAGGACATTGAAATGGGAGGTATCTGGAAGGTGTTTGAAGGATTATGCACATTTACACCCTGGTGAACTATAAAGAATATATTTTTTGTGAAAAGGAAAAGAAAAAAAAAGCAAAGAACTATAACCTACAGCTTTGAAGAAACTATCTGAAATAATCCAGCATGTCCTAAATGCTTTCTTATCGTTGGAAAATCATGCCCTGCAAAAATACCGATCTTTTCATTTCTATCCCTCTCCCAGACCTTACATGGCTCTAACTGTATTTGTCATTGCCCTCCGTGGGCCATTCTTCCTCCTCTCTCTCCTCCATGGATGCTTCTCTATATCTTTCTACTCCTTTAACTTAATTTTTCCTCCACTAGCTTTTGTCTTTTTTATTGTACCTGTTCTTTTGGTCTTGACACTTTTTCACTATCAACTAATTCAACTAACTCAGCCAATTTCAATATACTCTGAAAAACTGGGGGATTTGCAAGTATAGTGCTCTTCCAGTGGTAGGAGAGATCATCTTTTTTCTTAACGACTTTGCCAGGTCCACCATTTTGTACTTTCAACAGATGACTTGTGCCTCATGGAAAGAACAATTTCCTAAATTTGGAAGGTATCGCCTTTTTTATTCCACTTATGTGTCTGGTTGCATTTAATATTGTATCAACATATTCATTAATTATTCATTAATTATAAATGCTTCAGGAGAGGATTCTGACAGATATATGACTTGTGGCAAACTTGCATCAAAAAAGTTTCACTTGGTGAACATAGAATCTACAGAGTGGGTAGTGATGTGAATCTGTTTCTTTTCTTTTTTACTTCATTTTTGTCAGCACCCTGCACTGTTTTTGTTTTTCTGAATTAAAAATGTCAGCTGCCATGAGGGGCTGAAACTCATCATGTCAAGTTGTGTCAGTCTCTTCTCTTACATGCCATAAAATGGTACAAGTGTAAAGAGGACACATGCATTTTGACGTGCAACATTGTCATTGAAAATGTGACTAAAACCAAAGTTTAGCCAAGAGCAACGCTGAAGCCACTTTTAAGACAAGTAGCTTTCCAAAGCTTTTCTCCCCTAATTCTTTGGTAGTGTATGTTGCAGAGACATTTCACACTACAGAATTGTATTCCGATCTGTTTAGGAGTTGCTGATGATATGGTGGATTTATTATTCACAAGGTTTTCATTAGAAATCAAAAAGCTGCAAACCTTTGCCACTTGGGTGACAAGCATACACTTTCTTTATTTAGACTTACTTACAGGTTTTGTGCAGCACTTAAGTTTGCACATAAACCTCTATGCCAGTATAAACAAACAAGCAAACACCCATTCCAAATGCTCCTGGTGGAATATATATTGCCCTGGGGATCAAAAGTATTCAGTGTTTTTCATGAGCACACTAATAGACTGGATGAATCCCTGACAGAATCAAGTCTGACAAATGTTACAGTTCTTTATCTTTCTATTATAATTAGCTTTTAAAGGTATTTTTATGAGATTATGAGTTTGGTTGCTAGAGAAAACTCCTTTGAAATAGACTATAGTAAGAAATTTTCATTAGTATTACACAGCCCTCTTTTGAATATTAACACTGAAAAATTAGAATGGTACACATTCAATTTGTATTAAGTCACTGGAGATCTCAAAAAAGTAACCACCAATAAGGAGCTTTCAAATAGGTTGTGTTTGGGTCTGTAACTGGTCCGAACTTAATCTGTATATCTTTGTTAAAGGTCTGCAGAAAGTATCAAAATTCCCTTCTAGAACATGTGAAGATGCCTTACTTTCTGTAGAGAGGTGAATACCAACACAAACAGGCCGGTTTTACAGAGAAATCTGGATCATTGTGGGGTGTGCAGTTATGTGAAAAGCGCGGAGTACTACAAACTAAAAGAGCAAAAAGTACAAAATCTATTGCTGAAAGCCAATGTTGGTAAATTCACATTGGGAATAAGGAACATAATGTCAGAAAAATTTGATTTCAATACTCGAAACCTTTTAATCAAAACTAGATATATTTAGCATATCTTTCACTTACACATACACCAAATTAATAGGAAACTAATAATTTTTTTCCAGAAATTTCTGGGTCAATTTCTGTAATCTATGATCTGTATGATACAGAAGTAAGGTCATGTTCCTTTTGAATTTAAAATCTAGAAACTTACAGAATAATTAGAATGATGAAAATGAATAGGAGAAATAAGTAATGCCACCCCCTTGTCTTGCACCCTGTCCCTCCTCTCTTGCCTGTTCATTGCCACTATTTCCCTACACAGCACTGGACCTTGTCTGACCCCTATGTGAACTGATTCAGTTGACTAATAATGAGCAAACTCAACAAAATTCAGATTATGGGGAGTAGGAGTATAACATTTTTGAGGAGGACAGTTTCTTGTGGTGCATATATTCTGAAATTGGATCACTAGTCATGTGTACTCAAATGAAAATAAACAGTCTTGTTGAGGAGAAAGGCAGACAGGTGAGTATTATTGTTCAAACTGCCTCCTACTGCAGTGCAAAAGGAATGCAGAGAACAGTTTGTGCTCCTGTCTCCATTTAGCCAGGACTGTGAAAAACCAGTACTGGGGCACTTCTTTAGTTGTGTCATAGTCCCACAGTTATTTATGGACCTTCCATGTACACCACAAACCAAAAGTGTATTTGCTTTGAACATAAGATTGAATGGATACCCAGAGGCATGAAAAAATTTCAATTGAAAGGAAGGTTATACAGATGCTGCAACGAGTTTATGGCAGAGCCCAGTCTTGCAATCTGGTTTTGTCCACCATGACTTACTGAATACTACTCTGGGATTGTTTTTGCTTCAAATAAGCATGTTGAAAACTCTGAATTTCCCATCAGTTATGCTGTACTAAAAAATGCAAAACACTCCACCATAATTTCACAGCATTTCCAAAACACTTTAGTTCTAATTGGTTGGTTGACTCTGAATGGACAAGATTTTTCTGTGATCCTGCACATGTAGTTTTTGTAAATTTTTCAAGGGAACTCTGGGATATCAGGTATTTCTTGATAATTTGCTTTTGTTGGAGGTATCCCTCCTTCCATTTTAACTTTTTTTTTCTTTCTAGCTATCTACTAGCAGTAGTAGACAGCTAGAGACTAGTAGACTAGCACTATTTAAACAAAAAAACAAAAATAACAGTAAAATGAGATCTCTGCCTGGCCAAGATATTTTTCAATAAAAAGCTGGCATCATTATATCTGTCATTATTTCCAGACATAGAACCGCAGAGATTTTTAGAATGTAAAAACAAACAAGCCGGGAATGTGCCTTCTTTTATATTTGAATAGCACCTACTGCATTATAGGCGAAATAAATAACAATGACCCCTAAAATTCATCACAATAGGGTAAAGTGGCTGCATATATTTACACTGATTGAGACACTGTTCCTCAAGGCACTTCGCTGTTGTTTTAAAAGGAGACCAATCTCAAATATACAAAGTAAATAGCAATATAGTGACTCACATACTTTATAGGATATTCAAGGGTATCTCCATTGTTGGGTAGCCATCAATGACAGTCTTCTATTAAAAAATAATATTGATCAGAAGCTTGTGATGAGCCTATTCAGAACATACACAGAGCTTTGCTAAAATATTGAGACCATGTCTAATCTCAGCAAAATTTTAACATTTCTTTAATGCAAAGTAAGATTTCTTTTCTTGAATATTAAGAAAATCTCAGTTTGCTTCCCAGTCTGGAGTTAATTTTGGAATCAAACAGATTTCCTCTAGTCTGTTCAACAGTAACAAAATAAAGAGTTCAGTTATTCTCTTTGGCTCATTAACCATTCTCTCCTTTTCTCCTTAGGGTAGCAGTACTACAGTTTGAAAGAAATGATGGTATCTCAAGACTAATTTTTCATTGCTTCCCAAGAATGTAAACCCATTCTTTGCTTACACTTTTTCAGAGGAAAAATCTCTCTTATTTTTAGGGAACTTCCTTTTTGTCAGAGTTCAACAGTATGGTTGCAGATCAGCTGATTTCAAAGGTAATTTTTCTTTAGTAAAGACTAGACAACTGTCATAAACTAACCCCAGTCTTACTGAAAATAATGGGTACTCTCCAGCTGTTAATCTGGGTTTCTTTTTTTTTTTTTGTATTGGTCAATATTATGAGCACTAAAATGCTTACTATACAGAATCACAGAATGGTTGAGGTTGGAAGGGACCTCTGGAGAACATCTAGTCCAACCCCCCTGCTCAAGCAGGGTCACCTAGAGCACACTGTACAGGATCGCATCCAGGCGGGTTTTGAATATCTCCAGAGAAGGAGACTCCACAACCTCTCTGGGCAACCTGGTCCAGGGCTCTGTCACCCTCACAGTCAAGAAGTTTTTCCTCATGTTCAGATGTTTCAGTTTGTGCCCGTTGCCTCGCGTCCTGTTGCTGGGCACCACTGAAAAGAGTCTGGTCCCATCCTCTCAACACCCTCCCTTCTGATACTTGTACACATTGATAAGATCTCCTCTCAGCCTTCTCTTCTCCAGGATAAACAGGCCCAGCTCTCTCAGTCTTTCCTCATAAAAGAGATGTTCCAGTCCCCTAATCATCTTTGTAGCCCTTCACTGGACTTGCTCCAGTAGTGCCACATCCCTCTTGTACTGGGGAGCCCAGAACTGGACGCAGTACTCTAGATGTGGCCTCACCAGGGCTGAGTGGAGGGGGAGGATCACCTCCCTCGACCTGCTGGCAACACTCTTCCTGATGCACCCCAGGATACCATTGGCCTTCTTGGCCACAAGGGCACATTGCTGCCTCATGCTTAACTTGGTGTCCACCAGCACTCCCAGGTCCTGCTCCGCAGAGCTGCTTTGCAGCAGGTCAACCCCCAACCTGTACTGGTGCATGGGGTTATTCCTCCCCAGGTGCAGGACCCTGCACTTGCCTTTGTTGAACTTCATGAGGTTCCTTCTGATAAAAAATGTATTTAAAAATGTATTTAAAAATGTATTTAAAAGTTTATTGTGATAAAAAATGTCCACTTCTACTTACAGCTACCAGCTTTCAGGAGTTTTTAGACATTTACTCTACCAGCTTTCAGGAGTTTTTAGACATTTACTTTTACTAACAGCCTTACTAGGAAAGTGGGAGTAGGCAGTGGTAGTGAGTGCTTCCATAATGGTTCTTTAACAATGCTAGTTGCACTATTGTGAGTTTTATTGAAAAAAATGGTAACTCTGCATTTTACAAAATATTGTCATAACAATAGCAATTACCACTAACATCCTAAGGGCTTTAACTACAGTTTCAGATATTGCCATATATAGCTTAAATATCATTCAAAAGCAACAAAGGATTTGGAGTGGGAATAGAAAGTAACATATTCCTTGTACAGCTTCTGTGACTTGAAATTTTCATATGGAGTTTCCCAAACGCCAGTTCACCAATGCTTATCTGATTGAGCTTTCTTTACTGTGATTACTGTCTAGTGTTCTATAAGGAAAACTAAAAATGCTCAGTTTTTAACTGAGATAGATGTGGTTTTATAGGAGATAGTGTAAGACAGTGTCTCTCAACCTCTAATGTTTCCAGGATTACTTCTCCTTTGTTGTATACAGGTTTATCATATCAAATATTTCAAAGCAAAGACACACAGGGAGTCACATTTCATTAAGCAAAAATAAGGAACCAAATAAGGAACCAAATTCTGCTAGCACTAATCCTTTTATTTATATTCAAATCCAAAATACACACTTCTGTTTGTCAGACACTTTTCTTCCATCAGTAATTTTCTATGCATGAAATGAACCATTACATTTTTGGAAAGATGGAATATACCCAAAGTTAGAATTATGAGGCTTGCATAAACAAATCTGAACCTGGACAGGCTGTCTTGAGAATCACAGCCATTCCTGCTTGGTAAGGATGCTTTTAGAATTCAAAGCACGCTATTTTTTTTTGAAAATGTCATTTGATGTTATATTGTTTTGCTGTAAAACATTTGTAACATATAATGATGTAAGAGGCCAGCTGGCCACTAATGGTAACAGCATACTTTACCAGAACTATCATCAAAAGGACTGTTGAAGGCAGATGGCCCTTTTTAGTTGTTTTATCCTGTTAGAGATGTTACCAAGGACAGCTGTCCTACAAATATCACAGTAATGCGAAGAACATTATTAACTATAAAACCTTCCTGAAAATAAGTTTGAAAGCCATATGCACTGGACAAGACCAGTGGCATGCATGTTCATAACCAAAATAGCAGATTGTGCAGAAGCTTTTGTAAATGATCCCTGTGTCCTGGAAAAGTTTTTATACAAACACTGAATTGGTATTCAAAGCTGCTGTAATACAGGCAGCTACTTTCCTATCTTGTTGGAGATAGGCATAGAAATTACAGTGGTTAATGATCACACATCCTCTCATTTCATGCCCATACTGAAAGAAGTTAAAATACAAATGTGAGGAAAAAAATTACTCAGACTTAGCTGATTATAGGGAGATTAATTTTGATGATAGTGTCATTGAAACATGTTCTGCGGTTTGATAGCCCAGATGCGCATTTTCCCCAGATAACAAAGGTTCAATTGGTTATGCTTCTTTTATTTTTAGGGCTATCAGAAATAATCTTGTCATGGTTACTATTTTTTTGGCTTATGTTAGCTAAAATGGCTTATTTTTTTAAATGTACCAAATTGTGGATGCCTAACAATTTCTATTTAGCCTTTTGGTGGGCTAGTGGTTTTGTTCTTCGGGTTTTTGGTGTTTTTTCAAATGTGTTTTCCAGCAATGAATCTGTTAATGCGTTTACGATCACAGGATGTCCCTGCTGAAATTATCTTCAGTAGCAAGAGGATCTTGTCCTTAGTACTCCAGTTACCTACTCTGCAGTACAACATAAGCGTAAAGCAGACAATTTTCTATTCTAAATCCACTTACTTCACTTTACATCTTACACTTCAATTCATCGACAGCTTGTCTTTTAGCCTAGGCAGCCACATGTATGTCTCTACACTATTATTGTTATGTGTACATAAAAACTACAGTAAGTTATTCTTTTTTGATTTGAGTCCTTCAGAGAATTTTCTGTTTGTTTTGTCAAACCCATGTGGTTAGTCAGGATTTGGGATCTATGGGCTATTTCCTCCAGAAGGAGAAATTCATAGTTATTTCTTTGGGGTGAAATCTTTATTTACTAAGAACACACAGGTTACGATTCCTAGAACCCAGGAGAAAACTGCAGCAAAGGATAACATATTTCTTCACAGTTTCTAGCCTCCTTCTGTTGGCCCTTAAACTCTTAATTTTTTCTATTACCTTCTCACAATCTTATGCTTTTTGCCGCCTTCTTTGTCCCCTTTTCACTGTTGGCATTTTGGGGCTTTATTGCATAAGGGAGCGTATCGGGTGTTTGAAACTGGCAAGGTTTCAGCAGCGGGGAGTCGGGTGCCTGGTGCGGGAGGAGGCGGTGACCCGCCCTGTGCTGCTCACAGCCGGTTCCAGCCGGCTCCCTAACGGCTGGGAACAGCCCTGCGCACCAAACCGCAGGTAGTCTGAGGTGCATGCAGCGTCTCCGCTGCCTTTGTATCTAAGAAAGGGTGGTAGCCGCCAGTGGCGGGCGACACAAAAGGGGACACGTGAAGAGAAATGCGAAGAGATGCCTCTGGAGGAAGGAGACGGGGGAGGCATGTGGGAGGGGACACTGTTGTGGAGGAGGCTGGAGGTGCGCTCAGGGTAGGCGGCGCTGCCCAGCGATGGAGGTACGTGTCTGGGGGACAGGGGCAACCCACACAGGAGCAGAGGAGGAAATGAGTAAGCAGCCAGGAGCAGGGGAAGCAAAGAGTGAGATGCACAGAGCAGCAGACAGAAACTGCTAGGTGCAGACCCCAGCCTCCTGCACCACCCATGGCCTTGCCGGAGGGACTGGGAGGGCCCCCGTGTAACCTGCAGCGAAAGCAATGGGAGTTGAGACTGGGAAGGGTGGAGGAGAGGTGCTGGACTGAAGCTGAGCTGGGGAAAAAGGAGGAAAGGCGCTTTCTCAGAGTGTTCATTTAGTTGTTTTGGCTTTGTTCCTCAATACCCAAATCAGTAATTGAAAGTTAATGTTAATTGGCAATAAATTAAGTGCAGTTTCCCAAACCAAGACTGTTTTGATTGTGACAGGGAGAGAATACTTCTTCATTCTTTTCCTCAAACAGTCCTATGTCTACAGAGGTTAAATTCTTAAACAGCTTCATAGATATCTGTCTATAGATCAGTGGCTTGAGCTTGACTTTTGGCTGGAGGCATATACTATTTCAGTTACCTGGTTCCATAGAGAAACTGAATGGATTCTTGCAAGGAAGGGTAATGGTTCTTTTGCTTCAGTAAGGATTAACTCAATATAGAACATTTGCTGGCTATCACTAATGTATTCTGATACTAACTTCATCGTACACACAGTAAGATAAAGGATGTGCTGCTGTTAAGTGCTGCACCCCACAACTCATGTGTTTGTAGGAAGACACGAACACAGCTTTTCTCTGGAAATATTTTTGCAGATGCATAAGAGTGCAAGTTCAGCTTTTCCTGTGGCTTTCTCTTTATTTTGCCATGTTTTGTAAAAAAGAAATATATTCAAAGTTGGAATCTGGAATGCAGTACCATTAAAACACCTGATATGCTCTAGAAACAGTTTTTTCTTTCTTTAGTTTTCAATTCACTGAGCTTTTGTTTTTGTTTTTTTTTTAGTTTACATTATGACCCACCTTAATCAAGCATGGTGGGATTTTTAGATTTTTCCAAGCTGTTGGGGAATCAAAAGGTCAGTTAATCATACAGTGTTAGTTGAGGAAGTAGCATTCAGAGCTCCATCTACATTGATTTCATGATTCTTAGGGCCAGATCCTTGTTCCATGTTCTGTCTGATTTTAGGCGGTTTTGAGGTAGACCTGATCTTCATCCAAGGATTGTGCTGTGAATCAGCACTGCAGCATTCCTCTTTCCCATACCCAGAAAGGAAGACATAGACCAAAACCACCACCAGGGCATTTGTTGGTGTTAAAGAAATCTCTGGTTAGACATTTGCGCTGCAGTAACTTTGATTAATAGTTTGGGACTGAGGAAGCTGAGTTCATTTCCAGATGAGATTCCTCATGCATGTATTAACAGTGAACATGAACAGCTCAGCAAAGACAGCTGTAGAAGTACTCATAGATTTCAGCCCTTTTATATGGCTTTGCATTACAAAGCCCACCTTTATTATCTCACTATGTTAACTGAAAGAGCACTGGGCAATGTTTTTTTTTTTAATATATATGTATACATACACACATATGCATATATATACATACATGCATGCATACATATACATTGTGTGTGTGTGTGTGTGTACTTTATTACTTTGAAAAACCCTTGTGCACATTATCTGACAGCTAGGACAGAACAGCATGTGGTTCTATTCCTATACAAACTTGCTTTGTATAGGTCATTTAGGCCGGTACACAGCTCACTTCACTATAGTTATCTGGAAATTGTCTACTCTGAGCTAGTATACTAGACTTTCTTTGTAAGCACTGAAGAAAGCAGGGGACTACTAAAAGCGTAATATCCTGCCTGTGCTGGAGATCCATTTTACGGTGGACTAACCCACCCTTAGGGGAATCCTTCCCATCACTCCTTACCATGAAGAGAATTCAGGTAACTACCGCAGAAAAAACACCTAACTCTTAGACAGCTAAGTCTAAGCTGAATCCCACCTTTGCTCTTCTGTACTTCTTTAAAATGTCGATTTTACCTGCCTTGTATGTTTATGTATTTCTGAGTGGGCCTTGTCTTTGTATGCACAGTTCCCCAGACATACAGTAGTTCTGATCTCTGGGGGTATCCCTTTATGGTCAGTGTGATACAAATAGTATTGATATTGATTTTTATATCCTGAACAAAATAACATCTCATCTTTTACAATTTGAAATGCACTTCATGCTCCTGAAAGGAGCTACTCATCATAGTGTTTATTCCTTCAGCACAAAATGATGTCTGCTACATAGTTAGGAAGCAGCTGTGTTTCCAATAACGTGACTTGTGGCAGGTATAGTATAGATGGGGAAGAATTTCTTCAAAGCAATGACATCATTGCAGTGATGCATCTTGGCATCATACAACTCATCATATTAACTCCAAAAGTGTGCATGTGGTAGTAATGAGAGAAAGTCTGCAAACATGCCTGCTCCCCAGTAAATCCATCCTACACACTTCAGAGTACAGTCAAATATAATTAAATTTTGTTCGATGTTTCTGTCACTATCTTGAGACTGCAAAGTACCTTTAAACAATGGCTGTGTTCCCTTAGTACCGCACGTAGCTACAGTACTTTGATGTGCTGTAAAATGAAAATAATAATAAAATGCAAGCTGCCTGCAGTACTTACTACAGAGCTTTTGCTATTCTATTTCTGAGTCTCTTGTAAGTAAATCCTACTAATTGTTCTGAACAGTGCCAAATTAGGTATTGTCTTCCCAGTGAATTGCTTTCCATTTTCTACCAGTTTATTAATAAGCTGAAAAAGGTACTGCTATTTTATTACTCACAAAGGAGTCTTGGATTATATTTAGAGGGAGCAAAAAATGTCATTTTATGTGTTCTGGCAAACTAAACTAGATTAGCTGAAGTGGGTATCACCAATCATCTTTCTTACTACTGTTTTGGAGCAAGGACCTTATACAGAAAAGGTAGCTGCTTTGGAGCCACTGCAGCTTGCAGCCTACATACTTAATTAAATGCTCAGACTAAATGCCTGTGAATTGCAGCAAGTCAGAATTTGGTACCTAAACCAGTTCAGACTTACCTGATACGAGAGAAGCACCCTGAAGATGGGGATGGGGTAGGCTATTCTTTCAGTTGTCCTGGTTTATCCTGTCACCCAAGACTTTAACGCTCAAGGGTTCATTTAGGCCAGATCATCTGAAGGTTACTCTGTGTTAATGGGGGTTAGCTCTCAGTTATGGTATTATTGTCATGGCGCTTCCTAAGCTCTATGACAGATACGTATCAAGTCGTTTAGCCTGGAGTCTCTTGTTCTAACATTCAGTGTTAGGTGGCCAGCTAGTTCTCAATAATAGGATTCAACTCCCTAGCCAAGTAGAAAACTGGTCTAGAAAAAAAAAAAAACTAAAAAACAAAAAACACAGTTTTCTTCTGGATTAATGAGCTGAAATTGTTCAGTAAAGGGCCAGTAACCACCAGAGCCAGTGTAATAGAGGGAACAGATTGACATGGACAGAAGTAGGGCAAGGGAGGGAAGTGAGCACAGGAAAGAGGGAGGATGAACAAAGTTTACTTTTTTCAGATTGGACAAGCTTTCAGAGAGGTTCAACCATCTCATGCAACTTCATCATCAGAATGCTTAACCCTAATAGATACTTTGGATCCAAGATGATGTAAGAATGCTTTAAACTGAACCAGTTTTAAGCTATGTTTCCTTAAAAAAAAGTCTTTACTATTGATGTGCCTACTAGCTAAGCCAGAGGAGCTATGCTGATATATCCAGTACACTGAAAGGTGCATTTTTTGCCCAAATATTAGATGGGAGGCTCCCAGGCACTTACAAGTTAAAATATATCTTGTAACTTCATAGAAGCTGATGTTCATGATAAGCATTTGCAGAAGGGAACCCGAGAACATTTTCAAGCAATAATGCAAAAATAAAGCACTTAAACATAGTAAATGTCTTTGGGATTTACTCAGCCTTCATTTAAAGCTTTTTTTTCTTTTCAATAAATAATGTAGCATTCGATATTCTGCAGGAAATACAATGAGCTAAAATATTTATCACCCTGTATTTTCTCACTGTGTTTTTATTAAGTCTAATAATTGTGTCTTAAAATAATTGTTCTTTGCCTGCTAAGGAGTACTGGAAACTTGGAACAGTAAAAGTTTAAGATAAAGCATTTATATGATTTTTTTTTTTCAGAAGTGGGACATTTGCCAAGATCTGTGGCTGAGCACAGTAACATGTTTTTGCTTAGGAGAAATTTAGGCTGACAAAATCTGGCTATAAATCAGTAAGGAATGTAATTCTGATCTGTGGATTATGTTATTTTTCTGACAAAGCTTTGTCTTCGTTCTCTTGATAAATAAGAAAGTATGAGAGTTTTATAGCATTTTTTCATTCAAGTTAAAGGAATTTTGCAAATAAATGGAATGGGATAGATTTATTGAGATTTCAATTTAAATTAGTGATGCTAATCTGAATTTCCCAGTTAAAATTACAAGAGGGTAAAGTTATAATTAAAGTTGGTAGAAAATGAATCAGCTGTGTATCAATTTCTGCATTGTTTTCAGCCCCACTGTGACTGAGTGCTTCCACTAGTGTACTAAATGATATGTCTAAAAGCTTGCCATATTTGTTTTTTAGCATCCTCTTTCCGGTGAGGAAACTGTGTGCAGTGTTGGATTTTCAGAAAGTTATAATCTATATTAGTGTAGAATATTTGTGTCTATATAATATAATTAGAGTATTTAGTGCATCTGTATGCATTTATGGTTGTTATATTTTTTTAAAAAGTTATTCTCTAATCAGCTTTTTCCTGTTAATTTTTCAAACAGCCTATAAACTATGGAACAAAATCTATGACCAATAGTGTATTCTCTGTAGCTACACAATTTATCATGTCTGCGCTGTCTGTGGAATAAAAAATTTCAAAGACAGTACAGATAGTCTTCTAGTTAGGTCATGCACCCATAATGTAGCAAAAGTTGATAGTCAAATACATACTTTAAATTAAATGGAGGAAGGGCTTGGATCTCCACATGAGTGCATAGCTAGTAGAAGGAGAAGGCTATGGAGGTCTCTCTTCCTGTTTCTTATGAGGAAATCTGAAAAAATACAGAATGAAACCAAATTCCGACTCAAATGCCTTTCTCAACAAAACTCTTCTCAAGATAGCCTTATACAAAAACAACATGTTGAAATTTTGCAATTTTATTCAGAATACTTCTTTTGCACAGAACTGTATGCTGGCTATGTTGAAATACTGGGGTAAACTTACACATAACTTACTAAACTAAAAATGTTTTGTTGAGTTCAGTAATAGTATATACACAAGGTTATTTCATTATATTTTTGTGGCCACATTGTAGAAAAAAAAAAAGTGCAATAAACTTATAAGACTTGTTAGTGGGTCTGATCCCAAACTGGTTAAAGTTGATCTTTGTAACTTTAGAGTAAGACTTATTCATGATATTCAGTGGCATTTCAAATTTTACAAGAATCTGAGCTTTCATTAAAAAAATCCATTTTTCATGTCTCATGTTTCTAGAGACAACAAGAATCCTGAAGTTTTCAAAATCCGAAAGTAAAAACAAGAATCCCAACATAATTATATATATATATAAAAAAAGCAGTTTGTAAAGTTTATATTTTTCCTGTTATTTTTTTCACCCTGGTAGCTGGCAAGATTACAAAAGGCATCAGCTACTGATGAAGAAATTTCAGTTATAAAAAATAGCAGGAAAAATAATAAACAGTAATATTAAATATATGCTTCAAATGTAGCTTACATGCTACAACTCAGTGGGTTTTAACTGTAATAAAAGGTTGAAGTGTATGCACTATTACTAAGAAATACTCAAGAAAAATGCATTGTCTGTCAGTAGCTATAGTATTTCTTAGACAACCAGTTTTTATTTACTTTAACTCCTACACTAATAAACCACTTCAGCCAGTGTTCAGAGAGACACACTTTTTGTCAGGGCACTTCATATTGTTCATTATAACTATGCGCCCTATGTGCAGAATTTAACTCTGACACCACAGACTGTAACAGCATGATGTACAGCACTGTAAGCACAAATAATACCATCTGGGGCTGTCAGTGAGTTATTTCATAGTTCAGAAACCACTGCTCATTCGCAGCATCTCTCAAGAGAATGTCAAAGATGGGAGGAGCCATATTACTTCCAAAGCCTAGTTATTTTGATAAGCATTCCTATGTCTGCCCGGCTGAGTTTTGTACAGCAGTCAAACCTCATTTGGGATGGCATCACTACAGTTTGCCATCAGAGTAATTATAAGGTGTTCCTGTTGGAGTCTTTGCCTGCCAGCGTTTCACAGCACCTAACCATGTTCCCCTTAACAACGTTTGCAACGTTAGTAGAGAGTAAAAGGCAAAGCTACAGCTTGCAAATCAGGTACTTCAGGGTGATAGGGGAAATGATTACAAGGTTGGCATTTAAGGTGCTGTAGGAATTCACATCCATGGCATATAGAGATAGATGGCTTAATGAGAGGGATTGGTGTCCTGAGGTAGAATCCACAAATTAGCATCAGGAAAACTCTCCTCTGTATTATTTCAGATCTGTAATAAACTAACCAAATATTTCATTTGCTTTATAGTGGCAGAAAACCAGCATCCTGAACATATGAAAGCTGAAGTAGATTTTTCCACTTGTTATCTCTTACCTTTAATCAATGCCGTTCCATTTAACTTGACAACCTACAGCCTTCCACCACCCAGAACTACACATTATTGTGTGAAACCACATGCATATGTCATCATATCAGCAAACCAAACTTTTTTCCTTGTTGTTTCACTTGGCTCCCTAATGTAAATCCTTTAACTTTTCCTCTGAAGTATAAAAAATGTAAAATATAGATGTTTCATTGTATCTGTAGTTGAAAAAGAATAAGGTTACTTGGGACTGAGCGTGCACTGTTGTATTTCAGAATGTCAGATAGCGGATATAAGACCTCCTATGTCATTTAGTCTAATCTCTACCATAGACAATGGCATCATATAATCCTTTTAGAAAAGTGATACCTTTAAACGGGCTAGGATTTTTACTATTTTCCCAGAAAGCTAGCTTAGAATGTAACTACTTTGATGGATAGAAGCCATCTTCTCATTTTTCGCTTAAATTGATTTCTGTCTAGTTTACATCATTTTGTTCTTGTGACAACATTGTCCTCTAACTTTAATAGTTTCTTTTCCAAGCTCAATATCCCTCTCAGATCATGTTGGGTATGTGATAAAAATAGGGAGTGCTTTACTTAAAAATCAGTTTTATGTTTAAATCATGCACATGATTGTTAAGTTGAAGTCTATTATCAAGAAAAATTGACAGAGCACTTCCTTCAATTAATCCTTGCAGTACTTGTCCATTTTATGAAGTTTCCCTCGGATTCTGTCTTTTTTTCCCCAGGTTCTTTGTTTCCCACAATGATCCTTCTTTTCACTTGAGAAACTGATCACCCCACTTCTTCAATCTTTCCACAGATTTAATGTGCCTCCTCCTTCTGCACAAGAAATAATTCTAGTAAAATGCTGCTCCCTGCCCACCCACAGCTTGCAGGTTTTCACTGCATGTGAGACATGAGGTTCCGTTCTTTGTCCCTGCTTGAAATACTTAGGTGAAACATTTTGTTTCCACAGCTGCTTTCTCATTCTCATAATATAGAGCAATAAGTCTTAAAGATTAATAACAGTCTGATGAGGAACAAGTTCAGTGCAATCAGGCTGTAGTTTTCACCCCACCTTATGTAGCACATCATGACTGACACCATTTCCCATGAAGAAATAACTTATGATTTACACAGTTCATAGTTAAACATTTTTAAAGTTTGTGCTACTTGGATGTACAATAGCTAAAAAAACATGCAGGTTTGTTAGTGACTGTAGCATATCTGCAAATAACTTTTACCTGTGCTTTTTTTTGCATACTTTTCAAACCACTATTTTTTCTGAATAATACAATTATTATTAGCATCTTGGTTTTACTTCACTAAGAACAACATATAATGTCTTGTAACTAAGTAAAAATATTGATTTTTTAAATTGTAAAATAAATAAAATAGGAATGAAAAACAGAAGAAACAGAAACCTGGAAAACAAGTAGAGATTAATATTTATTTTCACCATTCAGAGTCATGAATGAACTTGGCATTAAGCCTGTTCTTAATTCAATCCATTTGTTCAGTGCCCACTTCTACTTTAGTCTGATGATTCTATATTCTGAACAAACAGAATAGAAGTTGCAACTCAAATTTACAAAAATTATTTGGGTCAAATGTGCCCTTTGGTGGAACTCAGATGAAATCTCTCTTCCCAGTTATTTGCTATGACTCATTACCATGATTTTTAACATCCTTGGCCCAGGAGTCACTTGCCTAAGTTAAATGTCAGAAAGATAGATGTCTGAGCCTGAGCAAGTCATGCTAGAATCCTTTTATACTCAGTGGAGAGAAATAGACTCTGCCAGGGAATGACTGATCTGACCATTTAAACATCTGACTTACGATGGAGGTACCTTGCCTCAATTTGCAGTTTTTACATGTAGTCTCTCTGAGGTGGAATAGTTCCATCCCATTCTTACAGGTGAGGATATGAAATTGAAAAGCTGCCCCTACATTTTATCTAAAAGATCGCTTCCAAAGGAGCTGAGAATCCCCCAGGTCACTGTCAGGGTGCAACATGAGCTGTCCATACTGCCTTTGTAAGTTGTTTGCCCTCAAGCTAAGCTTGGTATCTCACAGAGCGTGTTTACCCTTCAGCCAGAAGTCACAAGACTAGTATTTATGCAAACAAAGTCCTCTGATGACCTGGTCGGGCTTGCCATTCACCAGGGCAATTGGAATAGCTGGAGGTAGAAGGGTGTTTATACATGTTGCAGGTAAACACATTTTGGAATGCCATAAGCACTGACTGTATCCAAGGTTTCTCGCTAAGTATACATGCAGGATCAAATCAGAGATGGCCCCAAAGGCACTGCCACGGGAAGAGAATCTAAGTTCTTTGAGCCCCATGTGGGAGCTGTACAACTCAGCTCATGAAACTAAAGCTCATTAAACTTTCTCAGCATCATGGAGAAAGTGCAATAGGAAACTGGGAACAATTTCTCCAGAAATGCACTGTTCCCAGCAGTACAGTGGAGTACAGTCGTTCTTTGGCAAGTCTTTTTTAGTCTTTAGAAATCAATAGCTTGAAGACTAATTCATTGTTGCCAATCTAAGGACACCCAAGAGGTGAGGACTTGAAAGCTGCTGTCTCTTGTCCTCATGTTGCATACAATAGTAATTCTGACCCATCTACTTGGACACATATGTCTTGGTACTTGTAAATATGTGGGTGAGAGTGTGTAAAATCAACTTGCTTAAAGATGTTGTTAAATAAAATCCCCTTCCCCTTCCATATGATTTTCCACTGAATTTTGTTATGCTAATTTTCCTACACAGGGAAAATTGCTGCTTTACCATTACCATGCTATACTGCTTGCATTATTGCTGAATTCACCCTGAGAGTTTCTTAACAGTTTCTCTAGATGTCATTAGTTGATGGCTTTCATGTTAGGGATGGGTTTTCTCATGATGTCCCAGATTAATCCTGCATAATTTGGGGAACCCTGTTATAATAATTCAGTTAGGAGCATAACTGGCTGTTTTTCCATATATACTCTTACAGACCGCTATTCAGATGCTAGATGTGTTGAATTCACATCTAGAAGTGCCTCTTAACATTGAATATATAGTATTTGTTGGCTGTGTTCCTAGCTTCTGTGACTCAGGTGCTGAAGGTGGAATGAATGTTTACCAGTAAGTAAAGAGCTCAGTGCTTGAGTGACTGTTAATTTTACTAGGACAGAGAGTGGAATAAATGCTGTAGTGGTAGAGGCCTGTAGTGATAGAGCCATCTTGCCTTTGAGTTAGAGATGTGACTTTGTACTGTCTATATGCACGCTGGAGGTCACATGCTATCAAATCAGTTATAAGTGGGTACCTGATGAGCGCTCTGAGCCAGGGTGTTGAAGGAAGCTATACATGATAGATGCCTTTGCATGATGTTTGTGAAAACTAGCACACTATGGTCATCCAAAGGCCGATGGGTTGGTCAGGGCTGAATAGAATTGTCAACCTTCTTGATTTTTAGGGTTAGGTACTATTTGGTAGAAGAATTGGATTCCAAGTTGAGAAACAGAATTAAAATCTCAAATGAAACACTGTCAAATCAACTTTTTCAAAAATGGTTCATGGAGAAAAAAAAATGTTGCTGTTGTATCTTTGAGAACTTTAATAAAACAGTGAAATTGTTCTAAATTTTTATTTGAGCTACAGAACACAGAACTGATTCTAGGATAAGCATGTTCTTAACAGAGAAAGACACGTGTGATACATAAACATAGAAACACAAGTCAATGGCCAGAATTATCCCTTATACAAGTTCACGAGGGCTAAACTTGCTCCTGAAGTTCTTCAGCTTAAAATATGTAGGTTGACATTTCTTTTAGTGTATGAAGACTATAATAAGAGCCTATAGATCCTGTATATACTACCATGTGTCTTTGACTTCTTACAGTGCACAGACACAAAAGAACGCTATTAAGATAAAGCCTGGAGCAAAAGGAAGACACTGGGAATTAGGGCTTACAGCTCCAGCTACCAAGTTTTCCTTAAGAAGTTTCAAATCCCTCCCACAAGGTTTTCATATTTCAACAGGACTAGAGGAGTTGGTCAGAAGTGCTATTTGTGCTGCTTTGAGTACTGTTTTGTCTGTATGTGTTTTTCTGCTTAAGCTTTTGGGTTCAGCAGCTATTTCTGGCATGCATTTTTAAGGCCAAAATTAAGCTTGTCCACAATTCTAAATCCAATCCTGTAAAGCCTGAACTATTTTGTTCCCAGGGAAGGCTTGCAGGGTTAGCTCTTCTAAAATTATATGAGTTAAGGAGCTAAGTAGCTATCACAGAATACATCAGAACCATGACTCAAGATTATATGCCCCTACCTTCTAAATGATCATTCAGAAAGTTAAAGTAACTTCCCAAATTCATTTTGGGGGATTTACATGAATGGTTTGAAATTTTAGGAAATTCTGACTTAGGTAATTATTCAAGTCAGCAGAGTAGTAAGAGTTTTTATTTTTGAATGTCAGTTCATGTACAGATGTACCAAGAAAACCTTATCTTGTACTCCAGTTTTTCTTAAAGATAACCCTGAATTGCTTATGTCTGCTATATGGGATTTAGGAAAGCCTAATAACATTTGAAGCAATACATTAATCAATGAGACAAATGCAAAGAAATGAACATTTTATAAGGAAACTGAACACTGGAAATAATACCAGTTATCTGAGAAGCAGTCCATATGATTAACATGTTAAACTCTTACACTTCTTATGGTATTTTAGAACATAAATAGCACTATGTGATCCAGAATTATTTACCACACATAAGTTCAAGAATGCATTTTATTAGAAAAGAAGCTAAAATGACTTCAATGTGCCTTTTCACATTTGATGTATGCTTCATTATGTATTTAATTTTTATAGTTGGATCTTTCTGGATATTAGTATTTGCTTACAGGTTCTTCAGTTGCTATTCAGTCTTCATTTCTCCAGTGGCTTTTCTACTGCTTGCTTCTTCCTGAGTTCGCTTCTGCTCCTCATCAGTCTAGATGACTGTTTTAGTCCTCTATGAACAGAAGTGAGAGAGAACTGAGAACAGAGCAGCAGAAAAATTATAAGGAGTAGAACCTGGGTTTTTTTGGACCTAGACTTTCATATTAAACTCACTGGAGCAGTTAAGGATAGTATTTTAAGAGGGAGTATTTTTAACAAAAATGTAGTTTTGTAGGGAACAGCCTCTCACATAGGCTGATCCCTGCCTAGAGCTGTTTGGAGAATCTTCAGTAGAAAACTTTACATCAGAAAACAGAGTTTCACCAAAAAACACTGTATGATGATTTCACTAAACTTTCATTTTAGAGGAAGACTGAAAAAAACACCCACCACAATGTCATGCCTTAACATTATTTTATATTAAATACCTGACAATTTAGAATGAATTTTTTTATTTCAATATTTTGGAATGTTTGTTTTCTACTAAGTATGTCATATAATTGAGGGTACTAAGAAGTTACAATCAAAAGAAAATGTTGTCTTGCCAATATTGACGCAATCAAACCACACTGGCCATCTAAAATAAAAGGATTTGCAGTTAACCTGTTAAGAGGATAACAACCCTTCTACCCTACTTTTCCATCACGGTCAAAATTGCCAAGTTAAGTGCTATTATTTTCCATCGTCTGTTTGCCCTTCTGCTACAGCCTAAAGAAAAAAATACAGAAACTTTTCATGGTGTTCTTTATCTTATGTCATTATCCTTCTGCTGCCTTAGGTCATTAAAATAAATGTTTGATGCTTGGGTCCATTTATTCTATTGTCAGTGATGAATGTACCTGCTTGATTTAATTTTGTATGCATTTTATATAGCCCATTGTATGTTTGCAGGCTTATTAAATAAGTACTCCATCTTCTTTCAAAAGCCGTAAGCATGATATCTTTTTTATTTTTTTATTTATAATGATCTTATTTTTAAAGCCATGCTTTTTTGCTTAGTTTGTGGCATATGCTAAGTTAAATTTGAATTTGTTGTTTTGTTACTACTTCTGTTTAGTTCCATATGCTCTTTGTGCAAAAAGAAAGTCAAAATATTACATGTCAGGAAACATAGTGAACTTAGACTCATTCCTCCTCTTTGCCCTCTTTTCTCTCCTTCCTTTGCACATATCCTCCAACATAGATTTGAGGGGACTTCTATCTCCCCTTCTTTATTTGTCATAAATTCTGCTCAGTCTGTGTTGTTTCAACCAATCATGTCCTCAAAACTGCTTAGTTTTCTTCACTAAAATCAATTTTATTTTATTTTATTTATTTATTTATTTTTACCTCTTAAGTTAATCTGTGAAACTCTGCTGAGGAAGAGGAAGATAGTGTCTGCTAAAATCCTCTGAACCCTCTTTACCCCATCTTCTCACAAACTGCAGAAGTAAACCATGCAAGTCTCCCTTATCTAGGCAACTGTACTTGGTACCTTAGCTGGGAGACAGATACACATACTTGGGACTGTTTCCCCATTCCCCCACCTCCCATTCCCTACCTATCCCCCTTAAATGGAGCATCCCTTTTCTCTGTTGGATGTAAGGTAGATCTACTTTCCATTCCTGTCTTGGGGAACAACCCTGCTAGACCACTTCCATTAAAGAGCAGCATCGCAACTATTTAACCTTAACTACAGCTTGCCAACATCTCACCATTAATACCCTGAAAATCAAATCCGTGTCCCAAGACTGCCATTGTTGGCAATCTTTTCTCTAAAATGGAAGCCAGGATCAGTAATAGTTTTAAAATTATATGTTGCAGCAGACCTATATCCCAAGCTCATTAGTAATTTAGTGTCGGAGTGGGAGACGGACCCGGAGTAACGATGAGTCTCAATGTGAGTATGATCGTTCTCCCTTTATTAGAGCTTACACAGAGTATATATAGACAGGCGATAGAGCATGTGCTAGCAATAGCTGTATGATTGGTTTACAGTCTCTGTTCACGCGCCTAAAGCGAATATATGATTGGTGCTAGGTTGCTGTTCACGTGGAGGGGTTTGTCGGCCCCCTCCTTTACTTGTTTACCACTACTTGCCTTCCCCTTTTGTAATGGTCTAGGAATGTTCAAGGACAGTTCACATAGATGTGAGGCCCTCCCTCCATCGTGAAGGCAGGATTGCTCACTTCTAAGAGATCATGCCCCTTTTCGCTTAACCATTCTTCCACAATTTAGAGATGCTCTGTGGAAGGATAGGTGCAGATATACATTAGTAGACTATACAGAAAGATAAAGACAGTGGAAATCTGCTAGACCATAGTTTTAACTCAGTGTCTAGGAAATTCTTCCTGATGTTCACCTCAAGTTTTCTGTTTCTCAAAAGTATGCCATTATCTGTGAGGACTGTACACAGGGTTAAACTTAATGTTTACACATTTACAAAAAACAGGAGTAATGACAACAGCTCCAAATTATGGTTTATGTTAGTAGGAAAGAATTATCCCTCTTATTTCATCCAAAAAGATCATTCCCTCTATTGCTTTAATATTTTTGAACTTTTTTCTGAGTCCCCCCAACTTTTTGACAGCTTCATTTAATGTCATGGCATGTGAAGAGCTTAGAAATAAAATGAGATCTCATTCCAATAAATGTGGGAGATAAAGCCTGTAGGAAAAATATTCTGCATCAGGACTACTGTATTGGAAGAAAGTTCTCTGAAAGCTGTAATGCCCAGAAAGACCTGATGTTGAAAAACAGTTTGGATCAGTCTTGGCAATATCTTATGGTGAAACAAGATCAATTTCAAGCTGCATAAGCACAGTTATTCCAATAGGCAGCTGGGAAGTGATGTTATTTCTGTGCGATCCTTCTGAGATCACACCAGGAATACATTGTATGCAATTTCCAATAATATAGATACAGGCTCACCAATCAGATAAAGAGAGAAATGGATGATCAAATTTTCACTCAAAGCTTTGATAAGATTAGAGAATATTGAGATCACTTTTGCTTTCCACTTATTTCCAGCTTTGCATCTCTCAACTTCCTGTTCCTCTTTGTGCTTAGCACTAAAAGCACCAAAATATTTTGGGAGAAGATGTTGCTTTAGCAGAAGCAGAAAGGCCTTGAAATCTCAGGAGAAAACTTTTATTGTCATATTTTCCAAGCTGTTTTCAGGCCCAGTTTTTTAAAATATTTGGATGAAGTTCAGTGCTTACATCCCAAGTCTTGGGTTCAAATACAAACTAAACTGAAACTCTGACCTCTGCAGTTCGTTCATCTGCTGAATGGGTCACCCGCTAGTCTTCTTGGAGTGTTATTTTAATAATCTGAGAAAGCAGTCTCAAAACCATTTTTACAGATTTTTTTTTTCTCATTTGCATAGAAAAGTTCTGATAAGCCTAATTCTTAAAAAATATTACCTAAGATAACAGTACATTTCAGATATTTTATAACAGTTTGAAAACTTTAATTCCTGTTTTCTCCATTTCTGGTTTTCTGTTTTATACAGAAATATCATGGTTTCGTTTATCAGCCGTACTATATGGTACTGAGTTGCATGGAATAGTTATGGAATAGTCTTAGGAATATACTTTTTTATTATTAAGAATTTATCTTTTTATTAATATGAATTTATCAGCGTTGCTGATATTGCTGATTAGTGAGAACATCTTGCTTCAGGTTTCAAACATTTTGAAATGACTGTAAATCTGAATTCAGGTATTATCAGCAAACAATATCCTGAAATTTCCCATTAATGAGGTGTCACTTTGATTTCTCATTTGAATAACCCTTATCTTACTGATAGCAACATAGCATGCAACTGAACAGTTGTTGGCAGTACTGAAAGGTGTTATAATAAACCAAATTACTTTTAAAACTGAAGAAAAGAATGTTGTTTGTACAAAGCACAGGAGTACTGACTTTGAGAGATAAGTTAACATTAAAAAGGCTTCAGGTTATTTGGAGGGATCTGCAATCTTACATGTCTGAGGAGTACCTAGTAAATACTGAAAAGCTAGCCTCAGCAATTTTTAAGCACTACACAATTGCAGCAAGTTGTGAGCATTTTATAGCAACTCCAGTTAGCAACTTGGATTAGACATCCATCCCGTACAGTGCTGTGTGAGCCTGGATTACTTTCCAGATGAGGTGTTCAGACAGACTTGTACATGTATCAGCTCTGCAGGGACAGCTCAAGAAGAATGGAAAAAAAAAATTAAGGTATGTATGTGACCAGAGTCTAAATTCTGCAAAAAATATTTTGCTGGACATTTGTGTCAATGTGTCATAACACATCAACTCACCTGATGAGCTATAAGTCCTGGAAGCTCTCATAAAGTGTCAAGGTCCAAATGGTACCTTATTTTTTTCTATATCAGAAATACTAGGTGGTAACAAGTTACTGTATTGCCATCAGGTGAAAGGACAGGTCTGTTTCCTAGTTGCCAGGCAAGGGTTTCTAGTTTCTGTACATCAGTACTCTGACCTAACATGAAATATTTTATGTCTAATTTTAACACTGCTCAGAGATAGATAAAACTGTCCTTTGCAGGTGCCCCCTACTGAAGATATTGTCCAAAAGAGACAAACAGGAGTCAGAGATCTGTGTTTATTCCTTCTGAGTGGTCTTTTGCAGCCAACAGAGCTGGTGCAAGGTTCCAGTGGAGGCTCAGCAAGGCTCAGGCTCTGGCCTTCCCACTGCCTTGACCATGAGGAAGTTAAAGACAGGACCCAGCACCTCGGAAAAATCTCAGCTGGTACAAGGGAAGGTACAGTTCTCTGTGCAAGGAATACAATGCGAGTATTTTTTAGAGAGGCAATAGCAGTGAAGCCTCAGTTTGAGTTCTGAGATTGATGGCCTATGTGGATTGTAAACTTGCCTTGGTTATAGATGGAATACTAATAGTTGGACTTCTAATTAAAAAAAAAAAAAAACTCAGAATTTAAAACAGAATCTCACATCATATCTCTACATAATCTCTGTCAAAAAAAGTGCATCATGGTTTCCCTAACTTTAGGGGCTAGTCAGACTACTCTGTATCAGTTGTGTGATTACTTTGCACCATCATACTAAGTTTTCTTAGAGAACCCTTCTAAAAGCCTGATTCAGTATTGTTTCTTAGATATGTGCAAACATCATATTAGAGCTCTGTGCACCAGTAACAGTCTTCAGAATCCACTTTGGGAATCAGAAGGTAATTCTGCATACAAAAGGTACCTGTGCTTTTTAAAGTAGTACTGCTACCAGCATAATCTGAGCATTAATATGTGCTTGTCTGTAAATACTACTCATGCACATTTAGGTGTAAGTTTAGCCAGAGAAATTCATATATTGATGACTGTTCCCTTCTCAGATATGATTTTCCAGATCAGATAAACAAAGAAACAAAAAAGATATGCAGAAAAAGAAAAGAAAATCAGTGTTAATGCAGACATACCTTTTATAATTCATCCTGCTAGTCCTCATAATACATATATAAGGCTAATCAGTCATCCATTCTTCTGAGGTTTGGCCAATAAGAAATAATATTAGGTGAGAGAAGGACTGTGCAGATGTCTTTATTGTTGCATTTCTTGTTTTTTCTCAGTTTAAGGCAAGGACCTAAATATTATTTTAGTGTAGCCCTTGTATTTAATTATTAAAAGGTTTAATAACAACAGACTGTGTCTAGTCTCTCCCAAAGGAGAACCTTCTTCTTGTTCTTACTTAGATTTGCATCTTTATCAATCAGACAATTCATTTCATAGCAAGTAAATTACAACAACAAAAAAGAAAATTACTTCAGAAGTCTATTTTCCAGTAATTTAAAATAGGATGTTTGTAGGTGAAATTATACTGTCACTAACACCCAATATTTCTGGGTTTTACCAGTGACAGACAGTAGTTACAAGAAAAAGATACCAAGCAAATCACTTCAGATGCCACTCTGTAACTCATGTTATATAAAGGCTTGAGTGTGAGAGCAAAATGTTTTCATAACCTGTTCATCGTCTGGCCTTTGGGGTTTGTTCTCCTGACAGGGGTTGATACTTTTTTTTTTATTATTATTTTATACTATGGATTTTCAAGTGTTATTGTTGTCAGAGAAAATCATTGCTTTTAATGGAACTTTAAAATACTAAATCTTTCCAAATTATTTTATTATGTAATTTAAAACAAAATAAAAGGTTAACACTAGGAATTCTTAAATTTTGGGCACGTACTTATTTTTCTATCTTTTTCTCTCTCAATTCTACTTCATAGTCTTCATATGCAATGGGATAGAAAAAGCTAAAGTAACATCCAAACAAAAGGTTTTATCTATCTGTCTGTCTGTCTATCTATCTATCTATCTCTCTATCTATTTATTTATTTTCTTTCAATGGGAAAGAACAGGGCAAATTTCTTCTTTTATATTGTACTGGTAGATGTCCTTGAAGGCAAAATCCAACCCTAATGAGTATATAGCTAGTGGCTTGCATGGGGCTGTTTATCTGTTTGTGACAGTCAATAGATTTCTCCATAGGGGATCCCTGTGCCTCTAAATAAATAATTGTGGAGTGACTGTGTTATAGCAGTTCTGTAGAGGTATGTATGAAACTCACAACAAACAAAACCAAAGTTAACGCTTGCCGACACAGCTAGGCAGAGAATTTGCAGGTCTCCCTGGCTAGCTTCTGCTTTTTTTCAGAGGTATTTGTCAGGCTATGAGAATGGAAAGAGAAGAAAAATCCATATTTTACAGTGTACAATAGATGCCATTCCAGGATATGTCTACAGAGGGATGTAAACAGAAGCAGGTTCCTCCTCTCACTCTGGAGGGCTTATTAGTTTGTCCTAGAGCCATGGTACTGTGGCTGTATGACTTCTGGGCCAAACCGGACACACCGCTGGTCAGCTTAAACACTAACAAAACAAGATAGCATCTCTCTGCACCCATCCATGTATATATACACCAAACCCTGCACAGCCTGCTAATTATTTCTTTGAAAACCACTTATCAAACAAATCCCAAGTAAAAGAGAGATTTTTGTCTGGTAAAGATGCCAGACCCTGATTAAAGACCTTGAGATGAACCTTGTATTGATTCCTTGTGAAAGGTTTCTTTTCTTGCATATCCACAGTGCTACAAATACTAACAAGTTCTGTGTTAGCGACAGAAACTTAGGCCTTCATTCAGTTTACTACTCATAAGCATCTAGTGCCTTTTGAGACTTCCCAGGTATCCAAGACCTTCTCGTGGAGGTGGCAAATACTACATGCAGAGTAGACCCTTCTGGAGACAATTGTGTAGGCCTTTCTTCCACTGGACATTTTTCCATGTGCAGAGATTTGCAAACAGGTTTATACACAAATTATGAGTGTATAACAATGATTTATTTGTTGGCTAATACACATAGTAAACAGCTGGACTAACAAGGTTCTGGGCTAAACATTGGTATTCTCAGCACCTGCAAAGCAAGCCTCTGATGAGTGTCTGCTGGTCAGACACTCATCAATCAGGTGGCAGTCTCCATTACACCTGGGCTGATCTTACATCTTGCTGAGTTGCCATCTTCCAGTTCTCTTTTTTTCTCTCAGGTTTTCATACCTCTTTGAGTAGATGCTTTTCTCTTTAGACCTTTAGCTAGTAACTACTACTGCTTAAGTCAACAGTTTCACCTCTCTCTATTTTTATTATCCATGTCTTTAGCACTTTCACAACCAAAGAGCAAATTTTGTTTCTATAAAGTCAATCCAAGGTCACACAACCATGCTACATAAAACCAGTCCTTGAGTCACAGACACCCCTGATTAATGTGATATGATACTTAAGGTCTCTCAAATGCCGCCAGACAGCTTATTTTCGGGCAACTGGGTTAAATGAGGAATCTCTCACTCTATACTCTCATCCTTCCTTGTTCACATATTGCTAGCCTGGGAAGCTAGGAGAGTATATTTGCAGTTGGATCTAACTCTGAAGTTTGGGTGGAAGGTGGAAGCTTTTAGCAGGGGACTGGACTAGATGACCTCCAGAGGTCCCTTCCAACCTAAATTGTTCTATGATACTAGCTGGATGCACTCATGAGCTACAGTGATGCTCATAAGCCAAATTTAGGTGGGCTTTCCAAGCTAATATAAATTGTTCTACGTCTGCCCCAATATAAGCCGACTCTTACAGCTCTTGCTGAGCTTTTTACGCAATACTATCATACTGCTAGGACCAAGCCCTGACTTCCCATGATACATCTAGTGCAGTCTATGTCTGGCATTGGACTTACTTGCATCAGTGTTTGTATGTGGAGAGACCATGTGCTGCACATGCAGTAAGACCAGGCTTCACATCACATTCCCAGTGAATCTGCCCTGCCTGTGGATGTGATGCAGTGGACAGTATGTGATGCCAGACCTGTCTTGTGTGAATGGACCTGCACGTTTGTCCATAGTTCCCCGGGCCTCTGGCACCCTTGAGAGATCCCGTAGAGCAAACAGCCACTCATGCTCTCAGCAACATCAAAAGAGTCCTTTGATCACCTCAGGACATGAGAGTTTGATTTCAGCCTAGTAGTGGCAAAGTAGCAAAGCTGTCTTTTCGTTGATAGCATATCCTGATAATTCTATACTTAATGCTGCATGCAATGGATTTGATGGCACCATGTCTACCATAACAATGTCACCTTGCTCAAAACGAGAACAATTTGGCAGAATATGTCACCATTTTGTAATCATATGGGATGACCTATTTTTGAAGAATTAAATGTTTTTGTTGTTGTCTGCTGTTACATAATGTCTAGCCTTTTATGTCACAGGTCCCATGGGTACGGATTCAGATAAACACCTGTGGTAATAACTAGTAAAGCAGATTTCTGGCTTTCATCTTCTGCTAGTTTAAGTTCTTTAGGGACATGATTCTATAACATTAAGGTAAATGGGAGCTTTGCCTCCAATTTCAACAAGGGGTGTGATCAAACTATTATGCTGCTGGAAAGGTGGACATGGCCAGGGAGACTTAAATTAACTGAAGGGGACTTCTCGATATCTGTCAGATTTCTCTCAAAGTATTGCACCGTTCAGAACTGTTCAGGAGGAGAGGATTGCGACTTTGATATTTTAATTCAGTCCACGTCTAGGTAACTTCCCACTAACTTGAAAGGAAAGAACCAGACCTTCATTATCCAGTGTTCCTATAAAATATGAGATTTGAAGACTATTGCAAGCCAGTAAGTGGGTTGTGAATGAGTGTGTGTGTTGGAAGTGGCAATGATTTCCCCAGTTCGGAGACAGAATTAATGAACTATAAGGTAGATGTTGTGAACAGAGTGAAACTGTATTATGACCCTAAATTATGATCAATTTTCTAGGTTTCTCCTTGAATTTGAGACTCTAGGCACTAAATACTGTAATTAAATCCATCTGAATAGGTTTAACTCTGTACTGTGGCCCATTTTACAGAGCAGATTAGGGTAATAACTGTTTTTAATATTATGCTTTCAGATCGCCAACTGTTCACTCTAATAGTAGCATGTAATTGACTTTCCTGAGGATCACCTCCTTTAATCACTGAGCATGTGTGATTTTTGTATTGGCTGAGTGTGTAGGCAGTTGGCATATCACCATCCAAACAACAGTTTCCTTTGAAATGACAGACATTTTGCATCCTTTTGGCACAGTAATGCCACACAGAAATTCAGCGCAAAATGACACAGCATAGCTTGACAGCGAGTGTTATCCAAAAGAACACAACTCCTTAAGTGTTTGGAAAGTTTTTCATATTATTTTTACACTTATATTTTATAGGCATTCTTTTCAAATTCATTCCCACCAAAGTCACAGCTGTTACATTTCAAAATAAAGCAGGAGAAAAAGAAGAAATGCCAAAGGATTAAAATAAACTATAAAAAAAGACAACAGACTTAGACCATCAGTTTCCTAATGACAGGATATCTATTCCCATCTTGAATGCAATGCAGAGAAGTGGGATTTAGTTTCTTAGCATCTCTCCCCTGACATCAGCATCACAGAGATCATCTGACAGTAGACAAAAATAAAGCAAAAAAAAAAAAAGAAAAGGAAGACTTAGAAGACCATGTACTGCAAATAACCAAAACTGTTTTTGATCCTATTCTTGCTCCCATTAACTTGGGAGGAAAAAAAAAAAAAAAAAAGTATGTTCACATTGAAGGTGAGGAGAGCAGCCATAGAGTGTATATTGTACTTAGATAAATATCTGGAACTGTTCTTTGAATACTGGATATTTGTCTGTAAATTTTCTTAGTTCAGGAGAGCTCTGCCAGCTACAATATATACACATAAAAGACCATAGTCTAATCTCATATTAAGATCATCTTTTTCAATTATAGGGGTAGTACAAGTGTCAGTGAGACAAGAATAGCAGTGTAACATTTATGAAGGAATGGCTGTTGTACCTGACATGGTAAAAACTGTTCAGAGGACTAAGGACTATGTCTCACAATTCCCTGCTAAACGTTCTGGAGGACAAGAGTCAAAATCCTGATCAGATACTTACTTCCTTTGGCCAAGTGAAAGATTGTTAGACGCAAGAAATGCACTGTGTTTCACTGAAAGAGAGAGAAAATAATGTTATATCAAAACAGATTGTTGCTGGGAATTGGAGCACTTACTAGAAGATCCTGCTCAAGGACCTCTGCAGTGTAAGAAATTGAATTTTGTATCCTCAAAAGTGAGGAAGGCCTGGGGTGTAGCAAAGCACAGTTTCATGTGGCAGCAAGCAGTACCCTCCAAAGGGATTCAGGGAGCCAAGGCCCTAGCAAGCTCCACAGTCCAAATAATACATAGCTATTTTCTTTTCTTCTGTGCCTAGCTTTGTACCTCCTTCTCTCCACTCAGCACAGATGCCAAGTGTCTCAGACAATATTCTTGACAGCTATGAATGAAGGTTGCCAGACCAGCCTCTTGCCTGGAGCTGGGCTGGCCTGTCTGAGGCAAGCCCCTTATGTCAGTCTAAATCCTGGTGATTTTCATCAGAACTGAGGGAGGCAGCTTTTCCACTCAGCCTCTACCTCCATGCATCCAATGTCTAGTGGTTTTCTACTCCCTCTTCTCTGAAAGAGTCAGTTGATCAGAGACTCAGAGGTCTCAGTCATGAGATGGGAAGCAGAATCTTAGCTTATGTTCATGCTCAATATCGGGAATTCAACCTAAATGCAGTCTCTCTGCTTAAAACACTGCACTAGTGTAAATCTGGATTGGATCCTTGTCCTTCTTCTGCTGGAAAGCACATTAGGCAAGGTTGCAAACATTTGTCAGAAGAAGCGTGGGAAACCTAAGACATTAGGCATCAGCTGAGCAATGTTTTGAGGATGTCAGGGCACATAAAGGAGAATGGCGCTGCATCCCAGTCTGGGCTGCTTGCTTGCTCTTCTGATGGTTAGTTGGTCTTCAGGGAATCACTAGCTTTAACATCCCCAAGTGATAAGTAATAATCAAAGTATAGCCTTGATTTTGCTTCAAACAGCTTTGTTCTCATACAGTTATCATCATTTCAGCTCTCATCTGTTGGGTAGAGGAGGAAGGAAGCCAGTGCTGGGTTATGGAAGAATTGCTTTTTCTTTTGTCTTTTATGTAAGTCTGATGAGGAAGTTTGTGATAGAAGGAAATTAGGAGGCAAGCAACACATTTCCTCCCAATATTTTATCCAGGAGTGAGACAATGTAGAGACAAAGATGAAACTGAAGAGCTTGGAACTAAGTGGGAGAACTAGTTTTGTTTTCCAAATGTTAGTTTTCTGGGTGGGCTGTGAAGGTTTGGAGGGCATTTTCCCTAGAGGTAAAAAGACCTTCCTTAACAGATTCTGCTTTTTAACCCTCCTAAACCCTTGTATGTCTGTGCTAAAACTCTGGCAAACACTGACATAACACTTCTTAGCAGGGCAGCTGGGTTATTATTGTAACATTCTTTTCATTCACCACTGAAAAATTTCTCTTAAGATAAAGCAACTTCCTGCAGGTCCTAACATTGGCAGTTTGTTGATACAATAGACTTGAAACAAATTTCATTTACAGTCTGTTTAGGGCATTAATTTATTCATGAGGATGATTTTGGGCTATTAATAAGCTTCTGCCTTTAATACTGTTATAGAGAATATATAAATTTGTGAGAAAATATTTTCCTTAGTGTTTGTCTGCTATTCTTTTCTGTGACCCATCATTCTCTTCTGAACTTGAGCCCAGACTGTTTCAGGCTGGCTCTGTCTAGGATCTAATACTTTGAGCCAAGAAAACAAAAACCAACAATGATGAAAAACATGCTCAGGAAAAGTCTTTTAGGCTGCAAAAGAATGAGCATAAGCAATGACTTAGAAAGAATGCAGTGCTTGGGGAATTAAATTAGAAAGGCGGTGAAATAATTTTCTTGTATGAAAACATTTTGAGAAGAAATAAAATGGTTCATGTGAGAAAACTGTAATGAGGAAAAGCATAATTATTTAGAAAAAAACAAAAGAAAATCGAAGTAAAATATATGGGGTTTTTCAGAACAAGTAATTTATTTATAAATAGACATATGTTCTGAGACTGAGTGTCCACATCAGTTTTGGGGAACTGTGTCCTATTCAGCAAGATTTAGAGTCTAAATAAAAAATGCATATAGCAGTTTAATATCCAGTTCTGTGCAAGCACACTGCAGAATGCAGATCTCTTGGATTTGCCTGGGAATTTTGCTCATGCTTCAGTTTGGGCCTAGGCTACAATGCCTCACGTGGTAGCAGTCTAGTTTTTGGGTTTTAAATTTCAGTGTTTTGTAGTATCTGTATCCAGACATGATTTCTGAGACAAGGTGTTATTTGATGTATATTTGAATATATTCTCATGGATTATTCATGTTTGGTGAATATTTTAACTGCAGCATGTAGGTACTAAATTCAATTTTCTCTAGGGTGTCTATGATAGTTGGAGTTGGTATTGTTTTCTTCCAAAATAATTACCTGAAAATTGGATTTTTCATCCAGAATAAAGTTTGACTATCCACTGAGATGCTGAGAATATGTATGACTTATAAATGAAATAAATAACAAACTGGAAAGGAGATGGTGGCCATACATTAGCATGCCTTCTGAACCACTAATTTTGAAGCTAACAAGGATGGATACAAAGAACAACGTCTGCTAAATGAAGACTAACATCCTTTAGGATTTCCAAGAGGACATAATGCTGTGAGTCCTCAGGAGGGGTTAGGAAAATCACCCTTTAGCCTCTTTTTTGAGAAATCAGAGGGTACCCAGCTCTCTAATCTGCAGTGAGTGCTCTGCAGCCCCAGGTTGTGCAAAGGTGTGATATCCTCTGCAAACATAGAGCAGAACATCCCTGGGCTGTGATTTTCTCATCTCTCCTCTGCTGTCAGGACCATTACTATCATATCTTTCTGTCACACGGGGTAAAAGAGAACTGTTCACTAGATGTATAGAGCAAAAAGCAGGCTAGGAAGTGGATGAGGGAGCCCCATTACCTTACTTCTTCCTTTGGGGTCCATGCATTGCTAATGGGGAGTAAGAGTGATGAAAATGAACTGATTGTTTAATGCAACTACCTTTCTGTAGTAACAGGAAAGAAACTGCACTCATAACAACTTTTAAATTTTGAATCTCCATTAGCATCTGTGGGGATCATGACCTAGCAGGAAGCACATGATTGCTCAGTCAAATCCTTGTTGGGAAGAGAATAAAGTCACTAAGGCCAGTACCAGTCTTGCCTGAGAAAGAATCTAGATGACATTTATCTCGACATGAAGGGAGCTGTGCATTGGGAGGGTGAGACCGTTCTTATACACCAGAAAATAACCCTTGTCTATGAAAAAAGTTCTCCAAGTCCTCTTTGTTGTATCTATCTAATTCTATAGCAGCATGAGCTCTTTACATCTCAACAGCTGGGCTAGTTGCATTAGGCTGACTTGGTTACAGAACCCTCTTACAAGTTTGTTTTGTATGCTTGGGGTGGGTTAATATCTTCTGTGGAGAGTTTTCCATGCCCTGGATCCAGCATGAAACATCTAGATACAACTTTATTGTAGACACTTTTGATATATTCTTGCTCTTCCTCTCTACCTGGTCTTTCTATTCCATGATATACTGTCCTTTTTCAATTTAGCTTTCCTGTTTTTCATGCTAGTGCCTTAAGCCCTGTTCCTTAAAAATTACATTAGAGTTCTGAAGGCCAACATAATATGAACCATTAACTGGATCTGCATTCAAACTTCCTCAGATCCAGAGCTTCAAATTAAGTTAACTTTTTTTATTATTTTATTTTTAAATGATTTTTGAAGGCAGCCCGACATTTTATCTCAAGTGGCAGCTCTAGTTTGCTGCCCACAGTTTTAGCTGCATCTGTAAGTTCTGTTGATTTTGAATGAAGTATCAGAAGCAGCCTGCTAACAAAGGAGTTAATGGAGCAATTTTCACAGAATATAGCATTTTACAACATACTCATTTACAAGAACATATTTTGAACCCCAGGTCCTTGCTGACTTAGAAATATAATTGCAAGGACAGTCCCCCTTGCAGCTGGAAGATCATAACTAACTGTGTATGCTTCAGTACACATACAAAGGGGCTTGTTAAAAGCAAAGTAAGATCACCTTTCATTTTGGTATTCTTTGATTAACATATTCCCCTTAGCTCTGATGTGTTCTGCTTTTGTTGGTCTGTGTGACAGGGTTTTATTATTTTAATAGTCATATTTGTTGTTCAGTTTGCAAAATCATTCTACAGTTTTTAATCAGTACACAGCAATTTTTCAGGACTATTTTAATCATTCTTACAACAGGCCAAGCTTATGACAAAATAATTGATTGCCTGATTTTTATCATACTGTGAGGCTATGGAAATATTCTGTTGTACTGATTAAGGACTCAGCCTTTTTGTACAACATAGATTGTTTGTATTTCTGGCCTCCAGCCAGCACAAGGTGTGATAAGTTAGAGATAAGCTAACAAATTTATTTTTAAAATTAAGTCATATATTGATTTTGATTCTTATTTAATTTACTGGAAAGAGGAGGAGAACCTCACATGTTTTGTCTCCCTCAAGGGAACACAACTTGTAGTTTTACAGTTTGTTACTTAAAGTGGAGTGGACGTGTTTGCTTGTTTATTTGTTTTGTTAATTTATAGGTATTGAGGAATGCCAGAATCAGCCTGCATCACAACGGCTAGAAAGCACATGTGATACAGAATGATACATGAGAATGTTGAGGCAGAGCAAAAATAAAAATAATCATTTCAGAACAAACTTTCAAAAATAGTGCTTGACGGGCGGGTGAAGAGTTAACAGGACTGAAGTTTGTCAATTGATATGCAGCAGAACTGATAGCACCAGAGCTGACGTGCACAAAGCTGTTGAACAGAGGACTTAACAGGACTAAAGTCGTCTACCAGCCGATATGCGCAAGGATTGATATGCGCAAGGCTGCGGAATGATTAACAAGACTGGAGAAGTGAAGTCTGCCACCTGGAATCTGCACGCACCCCCGGGGAGGGAAGAAGCAATACGGAGGTGCTGTGGTCTTGCCTCGCTAGCAGGGTCCCCCCAAGCAGACAAACAAACGGTCCTGTGATTGCGAAACTCGCTAAAAGTCAGCAAAAGCAGTGTTTGCCCAGAGCCCCAGCCGTATAAAAAGAGACTTGGGAGCTAGGAGAGTTTGAGCAGGGACGGGAACGTGACCTGACCATCCTCTCCGGTCCCGTGAGTATCTCCCCCCTCCCCTTTTCCTGGGACGCTGGGTTAAGGTAACTCCCCGAGGTCGAGAGTCCTCTCACTAGGAGAGTGAACAAGAAAGCTTTCAAGCAGGGATAAGCAGTGCTTCCAATTAATAACGCAGTAATCGACGGTTTCAGGTTATCCTTTCTAAATTAGTAACTGATGGTTTTGTGTTATCCTTTCTAAACTAGTAATTGCATTATTTTAATGGAAGTTACTAATCCAAGAACTTGTGTGAGGAAATAAACATCTTTTTTATTATTATATTACTGTCTCAGTCATTGTTATCGAACCTTCATAGCGTGACAGTGCGACAGTGCTAGCTAAAAGTGGCTGACTATATCTGAGGTATGCTCTTTGCTGCTGGGAATGTAGCCATTGATCATAAGCAGTCTCAAGTCAAGAAGCTTTATGTTTAAGCCCTACTGAAGGTTTCTGATTATTTTGTGCTGTTGTCTTTTCCACCAGTGAAACTGTTCTCACACTGTTGTAATTCATGAAGTCTCCTGTGCTCTGCTGAGTCAGTTACAAACATCAGATAGATTCAGAAAGAAATTTACCCAAGCTGAGCAAGGGAACATTTCCTCCAATGTGTATAAGGTCTGTGGAAGTCCAGGGCAGGATACCACTAGATTAAATTGGTTATTAGGAGAAAAGAGAGATTCTGTTTAACTTTGTTTTGGATGATTTTCATCACAGCAATGTCTGCATGAATACCCCTCGGATTTAACTCTAACCAGACATCTTCATTAATTTGTATGACTCTGTGCCAGATAGGTGATGCGGTCCATGGTTTAATGTTTCAGAGCAGTCTACGTAGGACATGTAATTGCTTGCACTATGAGTAAGCGAGATCATAAAAACGGGGAGGGGAGGGCTTTAGCCTGCTGCCTTTCAAATATGACTTTAGGGTTGGGGCAGGGGAAAGGAGGGATATTCAACCTTAGCATCCTTCTGGGGTGGAAACAACAGCTGCAACACTCTAGATTTGGTAGTCCACCTGCTGGGTCTTGCGTCTGTGCAGAGAAAAGCCAAGGCTCAGCTGCAAATGCTTGAGATGCTAGTGCCACATCTGGTAGGTAGGAAGGTGTTACATGCTTGAGTGTCATGCTGAGAGTGAGATTTGATTGTTGGTCTTCTCAAAAATAGCCAGTAATCTTGGTTTTCCCTGTCCTGAAGTACTCAGTTAAGACCTGAATAGCCCTAATGATCATTGTGTACTTAATGAAAATCAGACTTTTTTCAAATTAAGACCCCAGGCTTGTAGAATCCCCCCAAACAGACCCTGAAATAGCATGCATTAAAATTTTTTTAGCTATCTATCTCTGTTTTGCTTTACAGATTCAGATGAGCAAGGCACCTTAGCCTAAGCACAGCTTCAAGCATATTTAAAATTAGGTATGTATTTAGCAACCTTCTTGAATTAAAGTTCTTCCAAGGAATCTGACAGAATTTCTTTTTATAACAATTAGATGGCATTAGGAAGTGAATAGTCAGTTTCAGCTTTATTTTGGAAATGAGATTATACCTGATTCCCCCTTACCCGCACAGTTTTTCAGTTCTCTCCATTTTACCCACAGGGGAGATGAAACAGGGATCTTTGGATGTGTTCAGAGAACATTGTCTATCCCTGCTGTTAGTGAAGACATAATATCCAAATATAATTCACAACAGAAAAAGTGTAGACTTCCAGTGAGTTAGAAAAAATTGCAAATATACATATGTGTGTGTGTGTATACATATACACATATATATATTTACCTCAAACAAGCATTAATATAGAACTGATTGGGAAATGATGAATCAAGTGCTTACAAAACTACTTGAAATATTTCATTAAACTGAACCACAAGCTCAGTTCAATATATTGACACAACTCACACGCATAGAAATTAAAATTTCATTCTTCTCTGGGCAGGGGGGGAAGCCTGGTCATTTCTAGGCATTTTTCTTCTACTTTGTGAGAGAAAAAGATATAAATGGGAAGAGAGATCTGCATCCTAAGATATATTATGATGTATAGGAGTGTATAGTTTAGAATAGAATCATTACAGTGTAGAATATGGATGAATCAAGAATTCTTCTCACTCTTGCAAAGGCTGATGTGTTAATCCTGCTTGCATAAATAAAATTCTCCTATTAAAGCAAAACCCCAGGGGTACCATGATGTATTGGCTGAGAGAATGAAAATGAAAGCCTTGCCTTTCAGCCTTAGTAATATGGGTATTTATTAACGAAAGAAAATATTTTTTTTTCTTTTCTAAACCAATGATGGGGAGTCTCCCAGAAAGATGAATTATCAAATAATGATGTAGCCCCCTCATTCATGATATACTACTATCCAAGAATATTCTTAAGGACAATAAGAAGGTATTCCTCCTTTATGGGGGGCTAGAGTAAGGTGAAAACTTCAGAGAAACAGCACTGGTGTGTGCTTCTGCAGATAACTATATATTCTGTTTGTTCTATCATGGAAGAGGAATAAAATAGGATTCTATTTCCCCATAGAATTTCTTATATTTATAAATGTATAATTAAAAGAAATCTGAGAAATGCTTCTATACTTCTCTTATGGATCATGTTTAATGGAGAATTGATCCTGCTTTTAAGAAAGTTCTACAACTAGAATTTTTCCAATAAAAGCAAAATCTGTGGTCTTTCCCTGGATGGTAAACAATAGAGGATGTAATGATTCATTCTCTCTTTGGTTTTATTATTGCCTTCCAGCTTCTAATCTAAAAGCTCTTAGCGTCATAATTACCTCTTTTGGCTTTTGCAAAATGTCACAGTGCCTATTTAGCCAATAGATCACATCACACCAGGCTACAGCTTCACTTTTAAATACTGTATTAATAGCTGAAATGTCTGACAGGCTGAGTTATAAGCTTGGCAACAAATTGGTCTCCCTTTTGGCCTTTTCTAGACTGCTGTTACTTTGGGAAGTAAGAAAGAGATCTGAAGCAAGAGAGATCTGGATCCCAAGACATGCCTAGTAACTATGGCTAGTCAAAGCCATTCAAGCATCCTTCCAGAAATGAAAAATTTAGAGTTAACCCATCATATTGTAATCGGTCTTAACCATTCACTGCTTTTGCATCCACAATGACCTCACATATATAAGTAGTCAAGTTTGTAGGCAGAGGTGAGCTGGAATTAAATCAACTGCTATATCCGAATAAAAAAGAAAGACTTTCAATCACAGACCTCATACAGGGACTCTGAACATGCAAGCCTGCCTGTTTTTTTCCAGCTACATCAGGTAGGCTAATAAAATAAATTATTTCTCCCAATGAACACAGGCTGATCTTTTCATCCTTAGCATTTTATTCCAGTAGGTTAGTGGAGCACCTGGCTTTCTCTCTTTTTCTTCTCCCCTAACCCTGTGAAAGTTTTCTTGAGTCCCTCAGAGAATGACATAACTCTTGTGCAATTAGCAGCCATATCAAACTTTCTCAAGGATGAAGCTGATGTTATCTCTCTCTCACACCTGCTGCTCCATCTTTCATCATATATGTGTATGCAATTTAAAGTTCTCCCCTTCATCTGCTCACAGGCAAGTTTCTTTTGCTGCCTTGACTAAACAAAGGGCTATCCTACTGGGAATGGGCAAGCTGTGTGAACTGTCACTTGCTGTTTGCAAACAGCTCTTTACCAAGATCAGAACATTTTCCATGTGCAGGATCTGTATTTCATCTCTGAGAAAAGCCTTCCAATGTGAATATAATTATACGATTTTGGTCTCCCATCCTTTTCATGGAATAGGATAATGTGTTGATGCAGTACTTCAAACTCTCTGTGGGACTGGCAACATGACAGACTGTGGTTGTTTAGAGTGAACACATTGGGGGAACAGAACGAAGGCTACTCATCAGTGTGTCGATGTAATCCTCAATATGGTCAACTCTACATTCAGACAAAATTGTAAGATTAGAAGCAAATTGCGAATCAAAATTAAAGTTTAACAATTACTAAATGCTTTGTGATCTGTACAAATGGACTAGAAAGATATGTTTTTATCTTTTAATATTTGAGAAAAGATAAGAAGATTAAGCCATTCAAAGAAAAGACCATTCATTAACAGAATGTCACTGAAATCACACACAGGCTGTACTAGATGAATGTAGGGTGAAAAAATGGTATCCTCTATGGATATTCTTTATATCCTTTATGGATATTTATCCTCTATTTATGGATATTATAGACTCCAATTATGCAACAAGAAATTTAAATGGAATTGGGGGTTTAACACCACATTCGAAAAACTGTTAGATGACTTACCAATGATTTTGATTGTTTAGGAGTTTGACCTGACGTAGCATCTAAAACAGCTCATAAGACAAAAAAGTATAGAATGATTATAGTATCTGATCCATTCAAAAATATGAAAGTGAACTGAGTACCACCTCCTAGTTTACTAGTTCTGTTTCTTCTTTGTAGTTTTAGTATTGTGGAGGAAAGAAGGGAGTGGTTTTTGCTTTGTTTTCTTTGTTTGAAGTTCTCAGTCTAGTCTTGGAGTTTTGCGATCCGAATGCTTATCAGTCTCAAAAATGATAAAATATGAATTAATCAGTGTCGTGCTGATGACAGCTGCAGTTAATAACACAAAGAAATTGTAGAAATACCCCTGTCTCCATTGATACCTTTTAAAATATTGTACTGTTACCATTTGGGGAAGTTTAATTCAAATGTCTTAATAGTTCTGATTCAGTAGATGAATCTGCCTTTCTAATAACTTCAGGTCCTAGATCCAGCTCAGAAAATTGTTCTGAGCTGCAGTGTTCAAAGCATTCTAAAAGATAGTATTGTATCTTTGGCGATTTTTATAGTTCCTACATTTAAAATAAAAAAAGTGTTAAAATTTCACTAAAAAACAAAAGAGCAAACTTTCTATGCAGATTTATCTTTTATTCATTTATGATAGAGGATTTGGTTTTTTAGAGAGAAAATGAATGAATACAATTTAAAAAAATGTATGAATTCATTTATTATTTCATGCTTAGATGGATGAGGAACTCACATTAATGTTTAAAACTCAGCTGCAGTATAAATTAACACACACACACACACAAATAGTAAATGTTGACCCTCAGCAAGGAAACTGTGATTTCAAGATCTGTTTCCTGAACTGTTTTCCCCAAAGTAAAGGTGCTAAATATGTTTAATTATGCAAAGTCTTTGCAACTGGAAGAGAAGAAACAGCTTATCTGAATTATTCTGTTCAAATCAAGTCCCCTCTCTTACACTGTGAAAAGATACAAAAGCAGGATCATGTGGAAGCCTGTGACTGGGAATTTAATAAGAACCTGCTTGTTTGTGAAGCAGGCGATTTCTCTTTGAGGTGCTATTTTGCTGCATAAGGAAAAAGTGATAGCCTACTACCAGGCTTGATGATTCTCCTGAAAATATATTAAGAAAAACACAACTCCAAATGACAAGTATCCTGATTTCATATTTTGCATTGTCTATTCACAAAGTTAAACATTTTGGGGTCAGTAAGATTTTTTCTCACACAGCTCTAATCTCACTATTTTTATCTACTGACACTTTTCAATCATATTTGAAATTGGATCCATTTTTATCTCCCTAATTTGGATTTGTATTTTATTATCACCAGAAGCACACTAGATTGTGGTACATAGTGACACTTCCTCAGTTCTTACCAGTAAAAAGGTCAAGCTAAGGCTACCTCTGGCTATCACCAGAGGAAAGTGCTTGAGGTCAACTTTAAGTTCTTGGGAATCATATGGCGCAGATTGCTTGGGCAGTACAATATGACTGATGAGTCTCCCTGTGTTTCCAGGCACTTTAATGTTCTACTCATGTTCTCTAGTGCAGGAGGTTAGAGAGATGGGAACAAATGGAATTGCACATTTGTAAACAGCTGAATTAGAAAGCCAGTTTCAGGAAGGCCTGTTTGTATTCCTCTATTATTCATTATCAGCAAGTACAGACAAGAGGACAATGAATTCTGCTCTGTAGCTGAAATTCATTTAGAGCCATGTTTTCTGTGTGATTACTTTGAAACTTCTGAAGTAGATGCCACAGGTCTGAGACAGCTGATCTGAGGTATGTTGGTATACATCTAGCTGACACATGACATGAAATCAACTACTGCAGAAAAAAAAAAAAACACAACTAAAAGCTGTTTAGCTTCATAAACTTCTGTTGTACCACCCAAGAAACAAACAAGCTTTCTTCCTTACTGAGGTCTTACAGTACAACATGCAACTACTCATTGCCATAATCACTTAAAATTTGGGTCATTGCATTTTATCTCTATCGGGAGAAATTAGCAACGAAGCTGGGCACTTCTTTGATACACTGTATTCATACAAGTGTTCTGCTGAGCTGGATACCAGAGTGGTCAAGGAAAGAGTATCTTTCCCCAAGGTTTCAAACTTCTTGTCAGTTATCACTTAATCCAAAACTTTTGCATACATTCATTCTTACAGCTGTATCCTACCATTCTCACAGATGGTGTCCCAGTGTCTTTTTCCCCTTCCTCCAGAACTTCTCTCTCTCTTATCGATGCAAGTCTTAACAATAGCAAACAGGAACAATAGCTCCAGTTGTCAGTTCCTCCAGGCCATAACTGTTTCAGTTTTTTACTTCTGTAACGGAATATAACTCTTTCTCATAATTATCCAAATTTAATAGTAGATTCATAACAGTAATCCCCCCCCAAAAAAAAAAGAAATTAAGCAATACCAATAATGTCTGTGCAGAAAATTGTAATTAATATGTATCCTGAAAGCTCTTAAGTTTTCTCATAGACTTTGTTTGTCCACCTATTTGGTAATATGCAGCTGTTTGTGTTAAGAAGGAGACTGCAGTAGTTTCAGCTGTCTGGTTCCATAACGGCATGTAATTCTATCCTATAGCTGTTTAAATGACATAGTTAAACCCTACTCTCAGTAAGGTTAAGTAATGACAATTAGATTATTAGACAAATGGCCCATTTTTCCATGTAGAACACTGAAATATGGCATGAGGATCATACCACATGTTTCAAAATCTTTAGTGATTCACACTTTTTTTCTTCTTCTTCTTTCTTATGATTATTGTTAAAATTGCACATACAAGGTCAGGCTTATTGTTAATATAATTGCTATGATTAAATTGAAGTCAGTTACTTTAAAAATGATTCATATTACTGCTGTTATAGTCTATTTATATTTTTTTACAAACAAAGGAGGTTGAAAGTCGGGCTCTTATAAATGAGACAAAATCCTAACCCAGACCCGTTTATAACGTAAAGAGGTTAACTCAGAGACATTCATAATCTAAAAAGGCCGGAGCTCATGGGGTATGCTAGATATTTCATAGAAGGTAGGATAGTAGAAGACACTTGGAGCTAGTTGTGATCTGCCAGCTGTTTCAGGAAGCCACTCTTTTGTTTGAGAGCACAGAGAGTTATTAAGAAATATTTTTTTCAAAAATGAAGGACTTACAGGTAGATTTTAAGTTTGCCATACAGGTCCACTCAAACTCCACCTAACTACTAGTTAACCCTGGAGTTGACACTGAGAGAGCCCAGTCTAGAAAACTTTAGCTTCATAGTTTCAGTGTTCACACTAAAGGTTTAGATCCCATCAGACATAGGTGGGAATTGAATCTGGGTGCTCTGTAGCCAAGAGGAGTCCATCACAAGCACATCCTTGGGGGCTCATTTACACCTATGAATTTCATGCAGCATAGGGTGCCTCTCTGCACCAAGGAGTTAGACTTGTGTCTTCAAAACACACCAAGCTTAAACTGCATGCCTGTCCTTGGCATTTCCATGACTTTGAAGGATTGTTGTCCTGGCTTTTCTGTTCCTTTATGATGTGCCAAATGCTTCCTGAGTATTGTGCAGAGAGCCTGAATACATAACCCAGAACTATGGATTCCCCCAGACATTTAATTGCCTAATGGGGACAAGCCACCCAAATTCTTTTGTAAATTGAGCCTTTGGGCACTGTAGGGAGGGCAACAAAAATAGTAATAGATGTATTTGGCTGAACCTGACTGTAAAATGGCAACCCATTTCCTCATCTGAAAACTAAGTTCTTTTTGTTTTATAATACTTTGCATAATATCTCCAAATATTTAAATCATACCACCTAGACATTTTTAAATGTCAAGTGAATGCAGAAGCCTGTATATGAATGAATAATACCTTCAAGATAGGTACTGTGTAGATATATTATGACTCAAACAGTTTGTTTGTATTTGCATTTATGTTTTTTAAATAACCAGAGAAATCATTTCATGTTGACTAGCTTGCTGTTGATTAAACTGAGCCATGAAGTAACAGATCCAGAGAAGATGAGATGATAAAAACTTTAAATCCCTAGCAGAAGGCTGTATAAAACCTTTCTATTGTCTGAGGTATACCTGTGAGTTAACTAATTGTGAAGTGATAATAATTGATTTAATTATTTCCCATCTGTTAGAAATTCAATTAGATGCTGCTCAGTTTGCATAGGTGCAGTCCTTCCATCACTCTATTTTGCGCTCCCTATCCAGCCTCAAGCACCTAGTGCTGAGCTATGTTATTGCCCCCTGAGGCAAAGATGGCAGAAAGTTTATTTTTAAGGGCATTCGTTTTTTTTTTTTTCTTTAAATCCATCATGCCTGTAATGTTACCATTGCATTTACAGCATCTTTTACTTAAGGTAAAATTACTGCATTGTTTTCAGTCTGAAAAAACAATGTATGAATTGTATTTTTAGTCCAAATTATCATAGAAAAATTACTGAGGACTTTAAGGTGAAGATCCAACAGTATGATAAGTACATTTGAAAATACTGACCCTGTGATTCTCAGCATGAGGACATAAAAACAGGCAAGGAATGACATATCGTGCCCAAGCCATGTGGCTAGTATACAGTATACAGGTTAGTATACATATTTTAATAAGAACAATTCATGTCCAGGTTTATGCTTACATAGACCACTGCCAGCTAACATTATCATTCCTACACTGCCTTTGAAATTGTTTTAACTTTTATTATCAACTTCACATTAAAACTTTGGGGGACAAGGCATTCATCATTTACACCACTACTATGTTGTCATGAGACACAGAAAAACCCATCATCTTGCTTTTCCTTATAAGGCAACTGAGAGAAATAGATGTTCAGCTAAGAATGAAAGATGGGATGAAGGACATTTAGCTCAAAAGCCTCTTGTTCCTTGTCTTTGACGCCAGTGAAAGAAGAGGAGATACTCATATCCTGCCTTGACTGCTGTATTCATTCAGCCTGAAGGGCAAAGAAAGGGATGAACACTCTGTCACCACCAAATTTAAGACAGGAGAGCAATACTCATAGTTAATATCCTCCATTCTGTACTTGTTGTAGGAATTTGGATATATATTTCCCTTGGTAACTGGCCTGTGGGGAACACAGGCCACTGTCACTTTAAGCTGTGTTTAAGAAGCTGTCTTCTAGTCCCCTTAATAATGTATGCTAATTAATAGGCTGACCTAACTGCATATGCTACACAATCATATTCACCCCCAGATTAATTTATTTAAATAAAAATAAAGCAAACAGAGCTTTTACCTTTATTTCAGGCTAACTGTCTTTTGATATTCTATTATCTTTGAAACTATGCAGCAAGTTCTTCTGGAAGGGCACAAAGGAAAAAAAATCATTATAATCTTTTTCAACCCTATGACTGCTCTTCACTCAGATGTGAAAAGCCTCAGGTGACATGACTTAGGCCAATTGTTTCACTTATCAAAAATAGATAACATAAGCCCTCAACAAATCTGTCTGCATGGTTGTTTTTTGACCTCTTATTGAACATTTGTCAATTGTCACTTTGACTCTCAGTCCTACATTAAGATGTCCAAAAAATATTGCTTTGCTGGGGTAGATTCATATTGACACAATTTTGTTTTTACTTTAGCGCTATATCATCAACGTTACACTCTGCTGCTCTGATGATTTAAGTGCACAAAAGCATAGCACAAGCCAAAGGGCAATGGTAAGAAGCTTATTTATTTCTTTTTTAATGTTGTTTTATTTGAACTGAACATCTGGTTAAATTTTTTAGACTCAGTTTTGGTCATGCAGACCTTAATGCTGAATAAGAAATTCTGTATATGAGTGTATCTATATGTACATGATCATGCACAAAATAAATATAGACACATTTTCTGCTCTGGTAACCCCATTTCACACTGTGTAACGTAACGTCACATTGCTGAAGATCCCTTTTGGAAAATATTTCCTTGCGTAAGAGGCTTGGAGTAACTCTGGTAGATGTGCCAAAACTGTAATTTATTCAATCTCTTACCCCCAGCACAAAGAAAGAGAGGAGCATGTGGAGATGGGTTAGAAGTGATTTTTTAAGAGTGACAGGAGTGATAGAGGCCCTACCCCAGTGGCATAAATTAGAGCAGAACTATCCCCACTTTAACATGCGCTATGACTGATCAGTCATGGATCATGGATCACGGAATTGCAAAGGGCTGTTTGCCACCAGTCTTTATCACAAGAAGGAAATAAAACTCAGACATAGTGGAAACTCAAGGAAGTCCGTATCAATATAAAGACATATATTACCCTGCACTTACAGAAGAAAACTAAAATTATATCTACATGACAGATGTGCACCTGACATACAAACAGGATGGACATTTTTATATGGTAAATTATTGAGCCATTTTGATCAGCTGCTTTCTTTATATATCTTTGACCATTTCACATTCCTTTTTAACTCACTCCAGGGTTAAGTCTCCAATTCACTTCAAATGAAGAAACCCCAAACAGACACTATTAAAAAAAATGCACACAATTTGCTGAAGAAATGTTTACCTTATTCTTGAACTGTTCTAAAGCCTTTGCCTGTCTGCAGTCAGGAAAGTATTTAAAAAACTTTTACTTGTAACTGTATTTTAATTGTGTCAAAAATGAATGTAGGCATCTGTTGGGATTTTATTGTATGTGGATAGGCCCTTTAAAGCTCACTGTTTATACAGCCTGTGCAAAGCCCAAAATATACCTGTGCTGAAAAATTATGCACAACAAAGAAAATCTCATTTTTGGAGCACTTTGTGTTTTTCCTAGATCCAAGACAGATCCATTTTAGTGCACAAATATGAAATAAAATAGCTACCAACTTATTGGAATTGGTGGCTGGAGGGCAGGCGTCCATGGTGGCTGCTGCTTTTATTCCCCTCCTTGCTGAGCTCCAGGCTGATGGAGCTGGCGGATGGAAGGGCAGCAGTGCCATCTGCTGCACTCCGGCCAGGATGGTGCCGGCCCTGGCACCATCTTTGCTTTGTGGGAAGTGGTGGGCCTGCAAGCGAAGAGCAATAACTGAATGTGCATCAAAACCGTTGGAGAGCAGAAGCAATATGAGCAGCTCAGGCACATCACAGAATCACAGAATCGCTGAGGTTGGAAGGGACCTCTGGAGATCATCTAGTCCAACCCCTCTGCTCAAGCAGGGTCACCTACAGCACATTGCAC
>NW_020449953.1:0-1325 GCF_003343035.1 Apteryx rowi
CACGCGCGGCTGTCAGTCGGGTGGGCGGCGGGGGGGGGTCCGCGGGGGCGCTCACTTGCCCCCCGCCATGATGCGGAGGTACTGGAGGGCGTTGCGGGCGGCCTGGGTGCGGGCGGCGTCGCGGGAGGGCGCCGCGCCGTGGCAAACCGTGGCCGGCTGCGTCGACAGCTCCACCAGGCACTGGTGCAGCCCGCTGAGGCTCACGGCGTCTGCGTGGGGGGGGGACAGGGACAGCGGGGACCGTCACCCCTCCGCGACACCCCCAGACCGCTCGCGGCACCCCCGAAGCGCCCTCCCCGAACGCGGGCTGGGGCTGCGGGTGACGGCAGGGTGCCCCGGAGTTGGGTCCCATCCCGGCTGGGGCGGAGGGGGGGGGTTATGGGTGGGGGCACCCGCGCGGCGCCCGCGCTCACCGATGTCGAGGTAGCTGATGGCGAAGCTCTGCTCCTCGGAGAGCTCCTGCAGCAGGGCGCAGGCGCCGGCGCCCAAGGGTGCCAGCGGGTGACTCCGCAGCTGCACGATCTTCTCGCCCGCCGAGTTGCGCAGCGAGTCCCAGGTGCAGCCGGGCGCTCGGCCCCGCAGCCCCTCCAGCCTGGGTCCCGCCTGCGGGGGACACACGTTGGGGGGGCGACTGGGGACAGCACGGGGACCTCCGGGAGCCCCCACGCGGGGACGGTTGGGACACCCCGCACRGGGGGGGGATACGGGCGCTCAGGGACCGCCAGGACACCTCAAGGGACGCGGGGAAGGTAAGGGACCCCCGCGGGGGGAAAACCAGGGCTTGGGGACCCCATCTGGGGACACCTCCGGGGACAAGGGGGTCTCGGGACCCCACGTGGTGACCTTCAGGGACATGGGGACCCTCCAGGGACATGGGGGCTCAGGGGCCACCCCAACAGGGACCCTCTGGGGATACTGGGGCTCGGGGACAACCAGGACACCCACGCAGGGACCCCCCCAGGGACACTGGGACCCCCACGCAGGGACACAGAGGCTCAGGGTTTTCTGGGACCCCCCTGGGGGACATGGGGATGGCAGAGGCGGCCCCATGCGGGGACACCCCAAGGACATGGGGACCGTAGGGACACCCAGATACAGGGACCCTCTGTGGGGACTTGCACCCACCGCCCGGGGATCCCAAATCCAGAGGGTTCCCGACACCCAGGGAAGGCCAGGGGATCCCAGGTCACCCTTGGGGGTCCCCCTGCGCTCCGACCCCCCCAATTTGTTCCCCGACTTTAACCCTTTGGGGTCCATAAGCTCTGAAAGGGGGAGGTAGAGGTGCCCGTGTCCCCCATTAACCACTCAGGCAGGTTTTGGGGTGT
>NW_020449954.1:0-1282 GCF_003343035.1 Apteryx rowi
GAGACCACGGCCAGGTGAGGCAGGCACATGGAAAAGGCTTTGTGTCGTCCCTGCTCAGAGGGGATCCTCAGCACAGCAGTGAAGATCTGCACGTAGGACAGCACAATGAAAATGAAACACCCAAAGAATAAACAGGCACTAACCACAGTAACCCCAACTTCCCTGAGGTAGGAGTCTGAGCAGGAGAGCTTGAGGGTCTTGGGAACTTCACAGAAGAACTGGTCGACTGTGTTACCTCTGCAGAGTGGTGGTGAAAATGTGTTCCCAGTGTGCATCACAGCATTGAGAAAACCACTGGCCCAGGCACCTGCTGCCATTTTGACACGAGCTCTGCTGCCCATGAGGGTCCCGTAGTGGAGGGGTCTGCAGATGGCAGCAAAGCGGTCATAGGCCATGACTGTGAGAAGAGAATACTCAGCTCCAACTGAAAAGACAAACAGGAAGAGCTGGGTAGCACATCCTGAGTAGGAAATGGCCCTGGTATGCCACAGTGAATTGGACATGGATTTGGGGACAATGACGGAGATGGAGCCAAGGTCAAGGAGGGAGAGGTTGAGGAGGAAGAAGTACATGGGGGTGTGGAGGCGGTGGTCGCAGGCTACGGCTGTGATGATGAGGCCGTTGCCCAGGAGGGCAGCCAGGTAGATGCCCAGGAAGAGCGCAAAGTGCAAGAGCTGCAGCTCCCGTGTGTCCGCTAATGCCAGGAGGAACTTGTTGAAGGAGCTGCTGTTGGACATTTGCTCCTTTAAGGCACAGGGCACTGTCTGATGAAAAAAAGACATTGAGAAGTTAATACAGACTTCTCTGAGCAAAAATTTCTCATAAAACCCTTCCAAACACACACACATTATCTCTACCCATCTCAGCAGCAACATCATTGAGTTCCGTGACTTGATCTCTGGTTTGTGCTGGCTGAGTTTGATGTGAGGAGCAGGGGCCTCTGCCTTTGGGCTTCAGAGGAGTCAGCCCTGACCTACAGCACTGCAGACATGGGAACAGGGGTGACTAAACTGTAATATTCCCAGTTCCAGTCAGATTTCATCCACTCATAATGCTGAAGGGAGTTTCAGCATCTTCACTCCCAGTTATACATAATGTGGATTCATGAATAGTTTTAAGATTTCTTTGCTTTTCTTTAGCTGACCCTGTCACACCTGGGGAGGATTCCTGGAGGTAGAAACCCTCAGCATTGCTGCTGCACTCGGAGTGAGCAGCTGTGATTCTGGAGAGGCAAAAGGATTCACTCTGGCTTGAGTGCAGAGGGAGCAGAGCTGGCCTGTCC
>NW_020449955.1:0-1273 GCF_003343035.1 Apteryx rowi
AAATGAACTCCCTTCTTGTCCTTGTGCAGGTGTCCTGTCTTCTTATGAGATGGGAGCAGGGCCTTCTAGAGTGGGATGTCTCCTTCTCTCTTAGAAAACTGTCCTGTGATGAGACCAGCTGCAGTGCTGGACTCAGTCTTTCCCCGCAGCTTAGAGAGGGACCACTGGGGATTATTTTAGTGTCCTCAGTGGACATTTCCTTTGGGTGACCCCGCTGCCTTTCAGGAACTGTCAGCCCTGGAGTCCCAGGAACATGGGTGCACAAGGGACAGAGAAAGTCAGGTCTTCAGCTGGGTCTCTGCTCTTGAGCTGGGCCTGGCTCCTGGGAACATGGGAGCCCATGGCAACCTGGCAGGCACAGCAGAGAGACAGCCCTGTCCAGGAGCAGCTCCTCTTAAAAGAGCAGCAAGACTCAGGGCACTGCCTGCAGTCACCAGGATGAGATGAGTGACTCAGAAGCTGAAGACAGTTGGGAATGGGAGGATGGCTGAGAGCTCCCTGCAGGGAGGAATCTGCACAGCCCTTGACACAGTAAGTCTCTAGCTGCAGGACAACATTGCTGCTGTGGTTCCCGGCGGGTTCTTCTGCAGCTGGCACCTTCCACAGCTGAAAGGGTCTGTCAGGGCAGCTCTGCCAGCTTCTTCTGTTTGGAGGAGGTGGTGCTTTAGAGCAGAGATTCACCACCACACGGTCCAAGGGACAAGGCATCCTGCTCTCTTTTCCCAGAGACAGCTGCAGGGATGTGAAGCTGGGGTGTGCACCCAGGTGTGCACAGGGCTGTAATTCAGAGCAGTGTCCCTGTGCCCCACGGTGATGTGTGCCCAGGGTGATGTGTGCCCAGGGCAGTGACTCTGCTGCTTGCAAGGGTCAGCACTCAGCCTGCCTGCGGAGCTCCCCACAGCACTGTGAGAAAAAGATATGAGTAGGAGGCGTGACTGCCGGCAGGGCAGGTTCATTCTCCTGCTGAGAGGGTGCTGCGTGGGTCAGGGCTGCTCTTGGCTCCAGCTCACCCCCACGATATTTCCAAGAGGCCTTTTCTAGAGGACAGTCAGGGCAGGGACAGGGGTTACCTTAAACAGAAGGGTTCTCCTGAGTCGGTGCTTTCATATTCCTCCTGTTTGCAGAGTGCTGGCAGGGAAAAGCCATGGGAGAGAGAAACAGCTCCCAGGAGGAAAAGCTCCGAGCAGTGAAGAGAGGATTCGTGAATGAGAGGAAACTAGAACCATAAATGCTGTGGGAGGGGGAATTTGGAGACCTCCCTGTCATGCCCTTC
>NW_020449956.1:0-1320 GCF_003343035.1 Apteryx rowi
GGCTCATTGATTGCCTGGGCCAAGAAATTGTTTTCAACACTCTCCAGGAATCTCCTGGGCTGCTTGTGCCCAGGCCGACTGCCCTGCCAGCAGATTTCAAGGTGCTTAAACTGTCCTGTGAGAACCAGGATCTGTGACCAGAAGGCTTCCCCCCGCTTCCTACACAAGGTTTCAGCTGCTTCCCTTCCCTCCTCCAGCAGCTGTTAGCAAACACTACCAGAATGTCACCCACACTGGTGTGTCCTCTTGTCCTTACTACAAGGTCTCAACTGCCTCATCACCTGCTCCAAGGCAAAGCCCTGAGCACCCCTTTGCACATGGCACACCTGCACCTCCTTGACATCCTGGCCTGCCTTCCCCAGGAGCCCAGTTTCACCCTGACACGTGAGCTGTCCCACCACGTGTGCATAATTCCATGGCGACAGAGAGGCGGAGGTGCCAGTAAAGGGGACATGACTGGGATGTTCAATGTGGGGCCCAGAAGAGGGGAAGGGGAGAAAATCATAGAAGTGACGCATGTGCAGTGTTGATGGGGAGGTCACCTCTTGTACAGCAACCTCATGGGCTGCGTTCTGGTAGGAGCCATTCTGAGGACAAGAAGAGAATCACAACACCGCTCATCCCACCAGAGATGATATACAGGCAGGAGGATGGGGAGAGGCAGGCAGAGGGGACATGGCTGCAGTGTTGATTGTGAGGTCACTTCCGCTGCAGCTGCCTGATTGGCCCTCAGCAGATGTGCTGGCCAGCAGGCTTTGGGATGTCACCCAGCGCCTCAGAGAGTCCACCCAGCAGAAATGACTGCCCTGGGGAGGGGAGAGGGTGACGCAGGTGACAGGGACCCATCTGGGTGCTGGCTGTGAGGGCACCTCTGCTGCAGTCACCCCACCAGCCCATGGCCGGCAGKCAGKCAGGCACGGCTCATGGCCACCCCGCTCAGGACTAGCCCTCTGGGGCAGACCTGCCACCAAACAGTGCACAGCTCCTCACCTAGTTCTCCGACACCAGCGTGCTGCCCCTGTGGCCCAGATACACCATGGACATTATCTGGAGGCTTCCTTTGGTTGATCTACCTTTCCAAAGTAGCGCATGATGGATTAGTACCAGTGAGAGGAATTTTATAGTGTGATGCCAAGAAGGAGTCATTCTGCARCCTTCAATGTACAGTTGGATGATGGGTGGGTGAGCTGAACTGTGCAGGGCCTGCTGGGACAGCCCTGCACCACCCTACAAGGAACTGACCCTCACTTCCTTTTATCCACACCTCACTGCCAACAGGGGACCTTTCTCCAAATTAGCCTCAGATCCACACTTGCGATT
>NW_020449957.1:0-1271 GCF_003343035.1 Apteryx rowi
GCTGGTGCCAAATGGTGGGGCTATGTTTGTGATCTCATGGCAGCAGCATAAAGGTATATTGGTGGCCTTCCCATATAAATGGAAATAGATCTTGGCTCTTTTGTGTGATGGCAATAGAGAAAAAGGCATTTGCCAAAACTATTACCACATGCCAGTGTCCTATTCTGGAGGCCAATCGTTCCATGACAGACAACATGTCGGCACAGCACCAGTCAACATCGGAGTTATGCTATTAATGTTGCGGTAATCCACYGYCATTCTCCAAAAACTGTCTTTCTTTTTCACCRGCCAAATGGGGCTATTAAAGGCACTGGCTGCTGGGCAAATGATGCCAGCAGCCAACAGGCCACAGACAGTATCTGTTATCTCATCATGCCCTCCAGGTATGTGGTACTGTTTAGTGTTAACAAGGAGCTCCACTGGGTCCCATTTAAGGTGCCCTCTCAAAATAGTAATAGCTGTTTTAATGTATAAGGGCCACCCAAAAGAAAAGGGGCCCCACTGAGTATTGATTGTTTTCCCTTGGAGTATACCAATGCCTAAAATATGCTCTTGGATCGGGGCCACCAACACCTTAACAGGGGGTGATTTGCCCATAGCCAATTTTAATTGCATGGGARTGGCTTGCACATAGGCCCCACCAAGCCGCTCACAGTCACTGAGTCGCCCCAGTGGGATGCAGTCCCATGCAAAATGGTAACCTCCTCCCCCGTGTCCACCAGTGCCATTACTCACTGTTGTCACCCATTAGGCCAGTAAATTTCAGTTGGGATAAAAGGGCGATGGTCCCCCCTTACATATCGTCTAATTTGGACAGGTGACGGGGGGGAACCTGCCTCCCTGTCCATATTGAGTTGGCAGCTTCCACTCCATGTATTCAGCAGGCGGGGCAGTAGGTGTCGCTGGCCCTCCCCTGTGCTCTCCGGGCTGCTCACTGGACTTTCCCCCCACCCTGCAGGCTTTGTGCGCTGCTCTTGTTTGAGCTGCAGCCACCGCTTGAGCAGCTCTGCATTGGGTTTGCCGTCCACCTCCCCTCATGGTATGCCAGCTCGCAGTGGGTCTTGTAACATAGTGTCGCAACTCGCCCTTTCTTTCTGTGTCACGTTTACCCGCCTGTTTCCCRRCTTCCCATCTCTGCTAACAGCAGATGTCTCTGCTACCTGAGATAGCGGCACTGCGACTTCCCCCACTGTACTGGTCCCACCCCCAATCATAGGTTGCACCATCACTTTAAGATGGGGGAGGAGGGGCCATTTGCAGCATCTTAATGC
>NW_020449958.1:0-1257 GCF_003343035.1 Apteryx rowi
GGGACGGAAGAAGGATGGAGGATGGGGATGGAGAGATGGGGATGGAGGGATGGAGATGGACGGATGGATGGATGGAGATGGAGACAGGATGGACAGATGGAGGATGGACGTGGAGAGATGGAGAAGGCAGGTGGAGATGGAGGATGAAGGATGGAGATGGACGGATGAAGATGGAGGATGGACAGATGGAGGATGGACATGGAGGATGGAGAGATGGAGAGATGGAGATGGAGGACAGAGAGATGGAGGATGGAGAGATGGAGACGGAGGAATGGAAGAAGGATGGAGGATGGAGATGGAGAGATGGAAGATGGAGAAATGGAGATGGATGGAGGGATGGAAGGAGGCTGGAGATGGAGGATGGATGGAGGTGGAGGGATGGAGAAAGAGGATGGAAGAAGGAGGGATGGAGGATGGAGACGATGGAGGATGAAGGCTGGGGGGATGGAGATGGGGCTGGAGGCCGGGCGGTCGCCGGCTCACGGGGCTCCTTCGCCCCCCTGCAGCGGCTCCTGCCCCCCACGGCCGAGGTCCCCGTCCGTGTCCCCCGCGGGGGCCTCCCCGGTGTCCCCATCATCGTCCCCGTTATCGTCGTCCCCGTTATCGTCGTCCCCGTCGTCCCCGTCGTCCCCCGTCCCGGCGCCGGCCGCGTCCTGGTCCAGCCGCTCCCTGTAGTCCCGCTTGAAGAAGCCGCACTGGGGGGACGGACAGATGGACACGGGGGTGACGGGGGGATTGCACCCAAAACCGGGGGGTTGCAACCCAAAAAAACCAGGGAATCGCAACCCCTGAATGGGGGAATTGCAACCCCCAAACCTGGGAATTGCAACCCAAAACCTGGGAATTGCACCGAAAACCCGGAGAATTGCACCCCAAACCCCAGGGAATTGCAACCCCCAAATCAGGGTATTGCAACCCCAAAACCAGGAGTTCGCAACCCCAAAAACCAGGGTATTGCAACCCCCAAACCCAGGGAATTGCAACCCCAAAACAGGGGAATTGCAACCCCCAAAACCTGAGGGATTGTCCCCAAACCCCAAGGAATTGCCCCCAAATCCCAGGGAACCGCAACCCCCAAACCAGGGAATTGCACCCCAAACCCCAGGGCATTGCAACCCCCAAACCGGGGGGATTGCAACCCAAAAAACAGGGAATTGCAACCCTGAAAACCTGGGAGACTGCTCCCAAATCAGGGAATTGCAACCCCCCCAAACCCCAGGAAATTGCACCCAAATCCCAGGGCATTGCAACCCCAAA
>NW_020449959.1:0-1303 GCF_003343035.1 Apteryx rowi
GGAGGCGGAGGCGGAGGAGGAGGAGGAGGAGGAAAGGCGGCTTCGACTGCCATCTCTTGGGGGCTCGGGAGAGTGCCTCGGGGGGCGGCCCTCCGCGGCCGCCCGCGCAGCGCCGCGGGCAGTACGCGCCGCCCCCGCGCGAGCTCGGGTGGCCCCGGCGGGGAGGGGCGCTTCGAGGGTGGGGGGGGTCCCCCTTTTTGGTTTGGTTTGGTGCCGCTCCCCCCTCCGCGTGCGCGCAGAGCCGCGCAGGGCAGCGCGGCCCCGAGCCGGGCGCTGCGCAGCCGCGCCGAGGCCGCCCCTTTCCCCTCCCCGGGGGCAGGAAGGGGCCGGCGGGGTGGGCGCAAACGCGGCTGAGCAGCGCGGAGGTGTTTGCGCGCAGCGCTGCGCGGGGAAGGTACCCAGCCCCGCTGGATGGGGCCCGGCCAGACAAGGTGTTATTTCGGGGGTCCCTCTGCGGGTGTCACCGGCGCCGGGGGCGGGGGGGCGAGGTGATTTTCTTACCTTTTATGCTCCGCTTCCCCGAGGGTGCATTTGGGGGGGGGGGCGGATTTCCCCCCCCCCCCCGACAGCGGCCCGCTCACCCCGCTCCGCGCCTTACAGAAACGCACCGCCTCCCTCACCCCTCCTGCAAAAGTGCGGCGTGTTTCCCCGCGCCCCTGACCTTCCTATGCTGCCTGGGATGGTTAAAAATATATATAATAATAATAATAATAATAATAATAACAACAGTTTTCAGTGTCTGAGCCGCCGGCGCGCGGGGCCTGTGCTTGCGCTGCCGGCGGGTGCGCGGGGCGGAGCGCGGAGCGGCCGCGGGGGCGGCGGACGCCGGGAGCGCGGCTCCGCGCCGCCGGCTCGGGGCGAGCTGCTCCGCTCTGAACAGGCCGCTTTGTATTGGGCAGAGAGAAAACCTTCCTGCTCTTTTAATGCGTGTGGAAATAACTAAATGCCTGTGTGGCAGCTGCTCCTAAAGCCAAAACTAACTCTTTTGGAAGAGCAGGGGGAAAGAGTGAAAGGCGAAAGAAAGACTGCTCTTTTTTTTTTTCTCCTCTCTCTCTCCCTTTGGTGCCATTTTGGATGTCATCTGTTACCTTGGTGACTGTGTTCAGCCCCCAAAGCCCCTGGATTGTTAGAAAAAAAGCATGCTATTTCTGCACCGTCATTTATCACTGTCAGCGCATAATGATTCCCCTCGCAGCTCCTTATTGATGTTTGTAATTGCATTATCGCATGGGGGGGCGGCCGCGCCGATCAACGGGGCCGCGCCGGCGCGGGGGGCTCCGCGCCGCCGCTCCTCCGGGGCACC
>NW_020449960.1:0-1254 GCF_003343035.1 Apteryx rowi
GCCAAGTCTCCCTAAGGAGACATCATCTTTTGGGCAATGCACTAACCCAAACAGTTCTGCTGCACAGGATTTGCTAGTGTTCAGGCTGTTGGTAATGGAAAAGCCAAAGATTTCTAGCCCTCAAAAAAACGTGACCCATGCATGGTGAGTGTGCATCTATAAATTAAATAAATATATAACTAAGCCTTTCTGCTACAGCCCATCTTCTGGAAAGTGGGTTATGAAGAGGTTGAAGAGCCCTTCCACATTATGAGTAGGCTTAATCTGAGAGCGGATGTGGACAGAGAGCTTGCCTGTCCCTGCCCGCCCCCAGTTCCTATTATGACTGCGGATGTAGTGCGTATGGTAAATTGGATGTGAGGATAGGATATATCTTAGTGCAGCAGAGACCTGTGCAATGGCTTGGCCTTCATGTGTCTATGTTTCTCCCTTGCACGGAGAGGGAGCAGGGGATCATTGATGCAGATATAGACCAGAAGTTTTAAAAACAGAAATGAATTATGCATGTCCCAGATGGTCATGTAGATCCACAGCCAGCTGTGTTAGAAGAACTGAGCAAAAGAGTGGTTTTTGAGTCTCACCCAGTCCAGCTGACAACAGTGTTGCATGTACTCTTTGCCATCAGACAACAACTAACTGACCAACCTGTTTGGGGAATGTGATTCACAGTGTCTGTGTAACAAGCAGGGCTGACTGCTCTGGAGTCTGTGGGTAGAGGACCCTACTCCTTATGACACACTCAGAAAGCACAGACTAGAGCTCCAGACAGGGAGCTGAAGGAAGGTCATCCCAATAAGGAGAGAGGAAGTGTGGGGATTTGCTGTGAGAAAAGGTGTGGGTTTTGTTCAAAAAAGCCTGCCCTAACATGTCAATGTATTTTCCTCCTTGGACAGTTCCCTGTGTCTAAAGGCAGCAAATGTCCAACAGTAGCTCCCTCAACGAGTTCCTCCACTTGGGGTTTGCGGACACACGGGAGCTGCAGCTCTTGCATTTTGTGCTGTTCCTGGGCATCTACCTGGCTGCCCTCCTGGGCAATGGCCTCATCATCACAGCCGTAGCCTGTGACCACCACCTCCACACCCCCGTGTACTTCTTCCTCCTCAACCTCTCCCTCCTCGACCTGGGCTGCATCTCCACCACTGTCCCCAAATCCATGGACAATTCTCTGTGGGACACCAGGGCCATTTCCTACTCGGGATGCGTTGCCCAGGTATTTTTGTTTTTCTTCTTGATTTCAGCTGAGCTTTCTCTCCT
>NW_020449961.1:0-1256 GCF_003343035.1 Apteryx rowi
TACAGATGAAATGCAGAAACATTTGAGAGTCCTGAAGGCCTCCTGAGCCCTAAGTAACCTCCCTTCCTTTCCTTTAGTTACTTGCACAAGGAGCCCCAGTGAAGGGAAAAAGGGTGCAGAGGCTTTGACATGAGGCCCAAGCAATGAGACAGCCCCACACTGGACGGCTGCTGAAATGACAGCTCTCCTGGCTACGCAGCCTCTGCAGCAGCAGTCCAGGCTCCACAGCTGGCTTCACAGAGCACGGAGGGCTGCGTGCCACGGGCAACCTGGCCCTGGACACATCTTCACCCCTCGCAGAGCCAGCAGCCCAAGAGCTCTGAGACTTCCTTGGGTCAAGCCACAGAGGCTTTGGGGCACTCACACAAAGGCGCTCAAGACATGCTGGCATTTAGTATAAGGGTCTTCGACTCATCCTATATGGCACCACAACCTCCTAGGAAAAGGAGGGGACACAGTAGCATTTGCTGAGCAGGCTGGCAGTAACAGCACTTGTGGGAGGAGGAATTTGCAGCACAGCAGAGGTACCAGGAGGTGAACCCACACCCCAAGTCACCCAGGCAAGCCGGGCGCATTTATGGAAGCCTTCGCATCCATACGTAGCCTCTTCTCAGTCACTTGCAGCTGCTTTCACAGAGGGCTCACGATGTTGGCMAAGATGTTGACAGGCACAGGGACACACCCTGGCATCCTGCCTCCACCCTCAGGGGCTCTAGCACTGCACTGGGAACCTCATGAGTGGAGCAACCTAGAAAGAAAGAAAGAATCGGAGTGTTACTGTCATTTCTGCTGGCCTTACATAGTCGCAACAGTTGGGGCAAATGTCTCCCCTCTGTGCTGAGCTCTATTGGTGAGAGCACAGCCAGCAGGGCCACCAAGACCTTCTACCCCTCTTTTTGGCACAGGTAACACCACGTCTGTATACGGGCTCCCGTTTGGGCTCTCCAGTTCTGCAAAGGCACTAACACACAGCAGGGAGTCCAGCACAGGAACACCAAGATGGTCAGGGGCTGCAGTGTGGGGCATATAAGGAGAGGCTGGGAGAGCTCGGTTTCTCCAGCCTAGACAAGAGAAGGCCATGGGAGATCTTCATGCTGTGCACAGCTACCTTATGGAGGGCACAGAGAAGATGGAGCCAGATTTTCTTGGAGGTGCACACTAAGAGCATGAGAGGCAACAGGGACGCATTGAACAATGGGAAACTCTTCTTAGATGTTAACAAGAAACCTTTTTCTCCATGAGGAGAAACTCAACTG
>NW_020449962.1:0-1317 GCF_003343035.1 Apteryx rowi
CCAGGGGCGACAGGGCCCTGCCCTGCCCTGCCCTGGGGGCAGCAGGACGCTGCCCGCGGGCTCCAGCATCCCAGTCATGCACCAGGGCCGGCACCAGCACAGGCCCCGTGGCTGCTTCCCCGTGCCACCCACAGCCCCCAGGCACAGGGCAGCCAGGAGCCCCGGCAGCCAACATGCGCCTCTGCATCAGCAACACACAGGCGACAGCACCACACATGGCAGCACACAGGGCACCCCCAAGCGCCCCACAACACACAAAGCCCAACTCTCCAGCCTTTCCATTCCCTTCCAGGCCTCCAAGGCCTTGCAACAGGCACTGCCTCTGAACATCCACTCACAGCCTGGGGCCTGCTCACTTCCCAACTCCAGGACGCAGAGAGCAAATGCTCTCACAGGGGCTGGTCAGGCCAGCTCTTGCCTCTTGCTTGTACCTCAACTTCTTTGAACAAGAAATCTCTTTGAAAATGTGGCAGATACCTTTTTTGGGGTGACATTCCTTCTGTCTCCTCCAACAGCCTTTGCACCTATTCCCCAATTACTGCATACATGGACAGAAAATCAGAGAYGTCTAAGGTGTTACAAAGCTTTACCAAGCCTTCTTCCTCCAGCTGGCCTATCAGGTACTCAGGCAGAAGTGACCTCATCATCAATAACTGAGTCATGTGCCTCCTGATGTCCTATCAGCTACTTGCAAAGAATTGCTTTGACATTGGTGATTTTCTGGCATAGCTCTCCTAGTCACTATTGACCTCACTACCCACAACCTGACCAGGAGGCTGTTGATGCCTGCAGCTCCCCCTGCCTCCCCCAAGGCTCAGGCAGCTCTTGAACAGCCTCCCTGATTCACCTTGTGGCTTCCCAATGCTCAGAGTGCAGCAAAACACCCACTGCTGACCAGTTACTACCCCAAATTGAGATTAGCTTTTGCCTAGGTAGTCTGTACATGTAGACCATAGAACTTGGAAAAAGGCCTGCAAGTAACTATTGGCAACAGTTTTGAAAAAGATGATTTCATGGGATGAGCAATTATGAACCTGAACACACCAGGGCCTCATGTCCCAGGCAGAGGGAGAAGCCTTCCCGCAACTCAGAAGTCCGGTTCCTTCCCCGAGGCTGAACAAACCCAGCAAATCCTCTATGCATCCAGGACAACCAGCATTCTCCTGTTTTATGCCCTGACAACTGGAGACACGTGGAAGGACTCAGGCCAGGGCATCTCAGCTGGTGAAACCAGCACAGCCACAAGTCAGCAACTCTTCACCCTGACCTAGGAGCACGGAAAGAACAACGGCAAGTGGGAGCACTGGCCATTCAGCC